>NC_067243.1:18941570-19247820 GCF_019924925.1 Ctenopharyngodon idella
TAAATAAATAATTGTATATAATTTATCTTTTTAGGGGGCATTTTCTTCCATTTGAGATCTAAGGCAGCCATCTTATGAAATTTTAACACCTGTCTTGTCGTTATGCTGTGATTTGCTTCAGAAACACTGCATGAAATGCAAGAACACCCAGTTCTTGTGGTGGTGAAAGAATATGTAAAGTAATACAACCAGATGGCTCTCTGAATGCCATGTAGCCTTGCTCTCAATGAACACTTGGAACTTTCCAGAGAAGTCTACTGTGAATAGGACTGAAAGAGAGTACTTTCCCACAGGAGAACAGTGCATCGTTAGAGCTGAAGTGGTGGGCTTCTCCTCTCTTGCTTTCATATAAAAAAGATTAAGTAACTTTTGAAATGCTGATCTCCATTTTCACCCCCACAGACTGCTTGTGAAAGGCAGGAATATGAATATATTTTCCAGTCTGGGATTCTGTGCGCTATTTATTTTGAAAAGTTTTGTCACTTCCAGGCCCTTGGAGTGTCTGACTGAATGGAGCCAACTGTATAAATATTTTACACTATCCATATTTTTTCCATTATAGCAGGCTACTGCAGGAGCTTAAAGGGTTAGTTCACCCAAAAATAAAAATTATGTCATTAAGTAGTCACACTCATGTCGTTCCACACCAGTAAGACCTTCGCTCATCTTCGGAACACAAATTAAGATATTTTTGATAAAATCTGATGGCTCAGTGAGGCCTGCATTGCCAGCAAGATCATTTCCTTTTTCAATGCCCAGAAAGGTACTAAAGACATATTTAAAACAGTTCATGTGACTACAGTGGTTCAACCTTAATATTATAAAGCGACGAGAATACTTTTTGTGCGCAAAAAACAAAACAAAATAGCGACTTTATTCAACAATATCTAGTGATGGGGGATTTCAAAACACTGCTTCATGAAGCTTCGAAGCTTTATGAATCTTTTGTTTCGAATCAAAATGGTTTTGGCGTACCAAACTGCCAAAGTCACGTGAACTATTAAAATTTCGAAACATTTATGACGTAACAAAGCCTTTTTTGCTGAAATCATGTTATTTTGGCGCTCTGAACCACTGATTCAAAACAAAAGATTCGTAAAGCTTCGAAGCTTCATGAAGCACTGTTTTGAATTCACCCATCACTAGATATTGTTGAATAAAGTCGTTATTTTGTTTTTATTTTTTGGCACACAAAAAGTATCCTCGTTGCTTCATAACATTAAGGTTGAACCACTGTACTCACATGAACTGTTTTAAATATGTCTTTAGTACCTTTCTGGGCATTGAAAAAGAAAATGATCTTGATGGCAATGGAGGCTTCACTGAGCCATCGGATTTTATCAAAAATATCTTAATTTGTGTCATGAAGATGAATGAAGGTCTTACGGGTGTGGAATGACATGAGGGTGAGTAATTAATGACATAATTTTCATTTTTGGGTGAACTAACCCTTTAAATAAGGGTAAACTATTATAGCAACCATTTTATCATTCATTAGATCATTTAAAATAGTGTTGTCTATAAAGGAGGAAATAAAAGTGAAATCTGTGGCCAGCACAATGACTTGCAACAGACAATATCGTGCAAAAGGGATTTTATTGTAAAGTCACTACAAAAAAAAGTCATGCTTCAGTGAGACAACCCCATATGCTCTTAGGTATATATTATGCAACAAAGACAAGAAATGAAATTACATTAATAAAAATTAATAATTAATAACAAATATTATGCTGATGATGTATTTTGAATACATTTTCAAGAGAGGTCACAAAATGCTTTGAGAGGGTGAGGGGAATTCTTCATTGCTTTGCTCCATTCACATATGCTGTCTAGACCGTTTTCAACATATATGGTATGATAACCAACTAATTTACCATTTAGGCTATGGATAAAAATATAATGCTTTAAAATAATCTCCTTCCTGAGTGAAGTTCCTTTTTATACTTTGTAAAAGTTTGGTGGGGGCAAGTAAGGTAGAGCACTCCGGGACACGTCGCCATCCAATGAGTGCGCGTCGGTGCGGATGACGTTGCCAAACGCTACCGGCCGACACGCCCCCAGCATGGATACAATCAGCACTAATCGGCGCACAGCATACTGTCACTTTAACGTTGCGAGGACTACAGCCACGATGGGAGTTTTGGTACTCAATCAAGACAAGTTTTCAGAGCTCTCATCACCGGAAACTTATCTCTAAAGGAAGAAAGCAGTCGGTGTTGCGCGCTCACGGCTTGATCTCGCATGATTTACATGCAGGATGTCAGTGTTGCTGAAAAGCCGGTAAGATAGTGCAAAGTGAGTTTGCTTATGAGAGCTGCCTGTTCAGCATCACACAAAGGGATCTACTGAGTTGTCATTGGGTTTGAATGTCATAAAGAAACAATTTCTACTCTTAAACGAAATGGATCACTTCGCAGCAGAGTGCCTTGTGTCAATGTCCAGCCAAGCAATTGTCCACGGTCCAAAAGGGAATAGAGAGATCAAGCCCGAAACTGCGGCTGCACAGAGGAATGGAGAAGAAACCAAGGAGCCTTTGAAAGACAACTCATCTCTTTTTGTGGTGGCGAGAATTTTGGCGGATTTTAATCAACAGACCCCCACCAATTTTGCCGAGCAGGCAAAAATAAAGGAGGAGAGCACGCCACCAACAGCAACCCTGACCAGAGATGATGGGAACTCTGCCACACCTACCACCATCACCGGCGACTCTGCTCTTAAACAAAGAAACAAACGATTTAGGGGTCGAATTGAACAAGATCCCCCACAGAAAAAGCACAAATGCCACTATTCAGGTTGTGAAAAAGTTTATGGCAAATCGTCCCATCTCAAAGCCCACCTAAGGACACATACAGGTCAGTTTCCATTCCTGCCAAGTGTATTGCCTTTTCACAGATCCAATGTAAACATCGCGACATTTTCGCCTTCGCACACTTTGGGCACATTATGTTCCATCAAGTAAAACTGAGCTTGTTCGGGACAACTGTTGTCGCACTGAATATATATTTTATAAAACATGCATTTAGCCTACTCTAACTTGTCGTTTGAAGGGAAAAATATATTATTTGAAATAGCATCGTAAATATTGTCACGCCCACCATGAGGAAGCTATATGGTAAACAGCAACAGTTCTTCCCCCAGAGCCTCGGCTATATGAGCCAACTCACACACATAAGCCAAATGAATCAGTTTGGAGTTTAAAAAAGCAATTTATTGGCATGGATATTCTGCGAACAATACTGCCAAAGCATTAATACACACAATAAAATGGTGACAGCAAAGAAAACAATAAAATAAAGTACCAAGAATGTTAATAGTAACAACAGTATACTATAAAATAAACATTCAACAAGACATAATAGCCTACAAACAAACCATTTACAACATTTGTGCGCGCGTGCTCATGCATACTCTATACATTCAATACCTTTGCATACAAAGTCTGCACGCAATTAAATCGAACACATTGCTGGAGCAAAAAAAAAAAAAAGAGCCAGGCACCCCATGATGTAATCACTCATAAAAGTCTTGTAGTCTATAGTTTCAGAAGGCGAAGGTGGTGGTTTGCGAAAAGTCACTGGCAGTAGCTCGTGGTGCAGACAGCAACGGCCTTGAACGTCCAAAAACAGCAGATTCGCGCATAATTTGACTTTTTCTTTGCGTTAGTCCGTTAGATATATTCAAGGGGATTTTTAAAAAAAAAATGAAAACTGAATAAAAGATGGGGGTTGGTGAGACTTCTGCGGTTGTTTGACTGTTAAGCTCTTTGTTGTGATGTGCCACACCCCCGTCAGACAGACTGCCAGCTGATCTGGCCAGCAACAGACTCGACCAGCAGAGCGCTGCACCGAGCAGGGTACCCGCCCTCAGCGCAGACCTCAAGCCTTTATAATTGACGGTTAGGATGGAAAATACATTTAGAAAGGTAATTACACGTCCTGTACCACGTTTTCACGCGTCGTGGCGTGTAATGCCGCCGATATCATTTAAGTGTCGTTGTCACGTCAGACAATAGACCCAGGCAATAGACAGGAAACCCTGCGATAAATAGAAACCGTTTTTCACACCTTAAGGCGTTGTGGCCTCAGATAAGAGATGGTGTGTAAATTGTGTGAGGGTTTTCCGAAACACACCCTAGTTACTTTAAATGATGGATGTTCAGGCACTGCGAAGTATTTTATCAGTTAAAATATATCAGTTAGTGTTTCTGTAAATCATTTGGTGTTAATGTGTGATGGTTAAATTTTGATACACTCAGTTCTTCATCATCATCTTTGCCTGTTTTACCAGATGTAAAAGTTTAAGAATGTGTAATTGGAAAAACTCATGTTGGTTGACCACTTATATGAATATTAGGGGAGGAGATGTGTCTAGATGTGCAATATTTCAAACTAGTTGTTTTGGGCTACCCACTGACTTTGAAAATATGCAGTTTTGCACATTCATTAATCATTCTTAAAGAAGCCCTGTATAATTTGGTTTAAAGTTCACTGAACAAGTAAATCACAGCACATTGATATCATTTTAATTAAAGTACTGCAGTTAAAATATAAAAAGTAAAACAATGTATAACACAAATGTAAATAAACTAGTTGTCCTCATTAATCCAGATCCCAACTAATCAACCGTAGTGACTCATCCCATGTGAATCTAACGATGACTTTAACTGACATTTTAACATTGGCAGCACATCTTGTCAGGTAGAAAAAACTGCCACTACCAACAATAAATGTGGTGAAAATGTTGGCACCATATCTCGTCTTGCATGCTTATCAGGATTTACTGCCACCACAAAAATCATATCTTTTGAGTTATCTTTTTGAGACTACCCCCAAAACCTTACCTTAGCATTAAAATATTGTTTATAGTTTAAAAGATTACATAGACACATTAAAAGATATATAAAAATAATTATATAGTGTGGATTGACCAGAAAGTCTTTTATATAATACATACTGTAGCTTTGAAGTACTCAAGGAGGGCGTGTCGTCTACACAGTTGCTGTTCCTTTTAGTTTTTACTTTGCTTGATAATAGGTTTGGTCTTTTACAGTATATATAATGACATGTTTATGTAAGAATACACCACATACCACCCTGCATTCAAGCATATTGTTCTGTAAAACTCCAGCTTCAGTTGAGGTCCAGTGTATGGTGCTGGTTGTCTAGTTTTGTGTTGACATGTCAGAGTAAGACATTTAGAGAAGATAAACAGTACAATTCATCGTTTATGGTGATTTTTTTTTTTTTTTTTTTTTAATGGCATTTAAGACCTCCCTCACTTCCTGTCTTTCAGTTGGGTTATTCTCTAAGTTCCAGACTTTAGATTGGGTTTCACTATAGTCACCGAGCTGCGATCGGACTATGATTTGGTTAAACAATGAGCGTTCCATCTCATTTGTTTTGGTAATCAGAGAATGTGGGTCATTTGAGTTCAGCAGCCTAGGCTCAGCTCTGTTATGGAAGCCTTTCTTAAGCACTCAGCAGATTTTCCATCAGTCTCTACCAATAGAGCAAAGAGAGAATGGATCTTTCTCCCAGCAACACACTGCTTTTGAACTGAAGGGGGAACACAGTGTTATAAAAACAAACTTGGGGAGCCAAAAGTACTGAAGACCTCATTTGACTTCAGCAAACGCCCTGAATTCCCTGCTGGTTCTGGTTTGAACCTTGCTTTGGATCATTTGTTTTAATCCAGCAGGAATTGGGCAGAGGGTTGCATCCAGCTTTCTACAATGTGGTCGATGGAGTCATATAGTATAGCGGTAGGATAAAAGCTTGGGCTTTCCTTCATGTGCAGAGATGCAGTAACGCTAGTCAAACTGCTTTTATAAAAACGATTAGTAATTTCTGACAAATGCAACAGGTCTTGATATGTTTCTTTGAAATGTTTCTTTGTTGTATGTTTTCGTCATGGCAACCTCTATAGGAATAAAGTGTAAATATCTCATTTGTTTGCAAGACCTTTGCAGTGTTCATGTGCTATACGGTTGAATGAGTACATCTTGGGGAAAGGGGGAGGGCCCAACCATCACAAGTGCAAGCTTGCTGGAAGAAGAAGGCGTTTTATGATAGAGCTGGAGCAGATGTACCGTCATGATCAAACAACACAGACATTTTGCAAAGGGCTCAACTTAATGCTTTGAAATGCACTGCAGCAAATGCAGTTGTTTAAAATGTAATGTTCTTAAATGGTAGGGAACCTTTGAACTTTTGAAGACAATATTGTCTTAATAGAGATAACCATGTAAGTGTTATTTTCCTTCCCAGGAATTTGTTACTAGCTCACATGACTTTGTTAAGCACTTGTTTGTGGACTGAAATGACCCTTTCCATCTCGCTATCTCAAACCACATACGTTTGCCAAGCCAACAATTTTAGGTTCAGAATCTATTTTTAGCTTTGTTTTCTTTTTAAAGAAAGACTATGTATTGTAAGTTCTTGCCCTTAGTAATTCTGTGGTAACCTGTGGTTACAGAGTATCCCTCACTTAGATAAGTCTGGTAAAATAAACTTCTTGTGACCTTTCGAGAGGATAGTTTCAGTTTAGTCTGACTGTACTGGCACTGCCTCTGTTGTCTGGGTGCATCCTGAACTTTTATCCCCGCTTTGTTTTAGTCAAGTTAAGAGTAGATCTTGCCCTAGGAGAGCATCAAGCGTAATATTTGACAGATGTTTTATGGCTGTGCAGAGTCTCAAGGCAAGAAAGGAGGACACACAGGAAAGTTGGAGAGGGTAGAAAGAAAGGAAAAGATTCCAACCAGCATGTGGCTGAATAAGGAAGGGCTCATTAATCATCCTAATAAACACAGATGGACAGATTCAGAGAGATGCTTGGTGTGCATTCCATTAGTTGTTAACTGTAATGGTGCACAATATGCTTGCAGATGATCATTTATAGCATTATCACTACTTTATTAGACTGCAGTTGACTTATTACGAGAAAAGGAACTTGTGGTAGGCATACATGTCGACGAAATGGGTGTGGGGCCATCCGGGAGTGAAAAAAAGAAAAAGAAAAGATTTTTACAAAACCTGCTAGTTTCGGTTTAGGAAGAGGAAGTGACATGGTTTACAGAGAAAGCCAAAGCCGTGACTGTGACGTATATTCTGGCGGTTCGGTATGCACAAAAGACATCGTGTCCTTTCAGTGTGACTTTTCTCGTAAGTGTAGTTCCTCTGAAAGTATTTTGCATGCGGTACCTGACTTGCAAAGTGAAACTGCTTGATTAGTACTTTACCTCAACAGTATTGGATTTGTACACATTTAAAGATTTAATGCAATGCAAATAAACCATTATTTTCCTTTCAGCATTAAAGGAATATTTTGAGTTTATTCCAAAAAAAGTGTTTATGTAACTTTACACAAAAGATTAAGCTTTTTTTTTTTTTCTTTACAATTTGTGGCTATACTATTAAAATGGTGTTTTAATGTCTCTGAATATGCACAATTCACTTGAAAAATATATATATAAAAAAAAAAAACTTGAAAAATCAACATTACGTCACAGATACTGTCAATTGATCTTAGCTTCTACTGAACTTGTACACAAAATATTCCTTAAGCTTGCATTCAGTTAACTCACTTTCCCATATAATCCTGTTTAAAGGCTTTCACCATACTTGTGTTTGTTAGCATTCTCTTCTGATTCTTTTTGAAAGTCAAGGTTAAATGAAAAAGTTCATTAGGTTCACAAATTGCCTTCAATGGCAAACCCATGACAGACCCTCGTGATCAGAATGGGTACATGTGGCCCCTGTGTTCTGGGTTAATCTCCCTCGCCCCATAATCTAATCTTCTACCGGTACAACTCCATAATGTCATCTGGGCCCAGCTTCGAGACTCATTATTCTGATTGGGATACCTGTATCACCAGTCCTTGTACTCATGGGAATATCTCCAAGGAAGTGGAGGGACATGTTACCACATCAAGCCACTAAGTACTTGAGAGAGTCTTGAATATTGATAGCATGCATCAGATCACACTGTTGCATGATGTGCTGTGCAAGGGAGATTAAATGAGATCACCTCCAAGGCCTCAGAGGTTTTTGTAATCCTCTGCCGCATTGAGATGGTAAGTATGAGCGAGCGGAGCGGTGGGACGTAGAAGATGAGAGCAAATGCGGTACACAAATTGCTCATTCTGCTGAGTGGGTTGGTGAAGAGAAGGGGAACACAGCAGGTTGAGGGTCTAAGGTTACCAGACAGCTTTGTCTGATGATCTGCGAGTATGAGGAGGCGGGGTTCCTCTTCAAGCCGAAAGAGAATAAGAGGACAGAATTTGTCACAAATTGATAAGCAAGATTTGCTGAAGCAGCTTTGTTGGGGGAAGGATGCTAACAAGTACCAGTGTTGGGGTAACGCATTACAAGTAACTTCAGTTACGTAATCAGATTACTTTTTCAAGTAACTAGTATAGTAACGCATTACATTTTCAATTTACAACAAAATATCTAAGTTACTTTTTCAAATAAGTAACGCAAGTTACTTAACGGTGAAATGCAATCTCAGAATTTTTACGCAAACATATAGTAATCAACTACATAGTACACAAATATACTTTATGTATTTAATCTTACTTTATTAACCAATGTCTTTGCTGCTGACCTTCAATGATCCAAATCGACCATACTAATAAGTGTGTTAAACACTTTTCCTCCACATTTCCTTCAGACTGAGGCTTATTCATTTCACTTTTGGTGTGAAAGGGCCTTAACACTTTTTTTTTGTTATTTTGTTACTATTAAAAAACAAACAAGCAAGCCCAGCCCAGGTGAGTAAAAGTAACACAAAAAGTAATGTAACAGATTACTTTTCATAAAAAGTAACTAAGTAATGCAATTAGTTACTTTTTTTTAGGGAGTAACACAATATTGTAATGGATTACTTTTAAAAGTAACTTTCTCCAACATTTGACAAGTACATTGTGCCACCAAAGACACCTTTTTAAAAACTGATGACCTCACACTTATCCTTACCTAATTTTAACAAGATTGTTCAAATTAAAACATGTTTATTAATTTGGAATCACATCTCAGCAGGATGTAGTTCTGTTGTCCACCACTTGCCTTAATTGTTATGAATTACGTGATTACAGAACCACTATGGGTAGGGTCATTAGAAAAGGTCATGCTGCCTCTGTGTGTGGCTAGTACGCATTAGCTTCAATCACCAGCAGCACCCCTCTTTAACATACACATAAACAAAGCCCATAATTACATATTTCACAGTTGGTTAGTTTTTTTGTTTGGTCTGCGAACCATTATGTTCCTTACGTGATCCTTTATATTGTGTTCAGGAGTCCCATGAGATACAATAGTGGGCACATTGTATAGATGACATTGTTTTGCTACAGAATTCAGTGTATGGATGAAAACCGTGTACGTGGTCAAATGTTTTCACTCGAACAATAGATTGAACCATTGGTTAAAGTGCGCATTAAGGCACACCCTCCTTCCAAGTTTATAGCAGATACGTGCAAAATTAAACTGACTCGTCAGCCATTTTTCTTTCCTCTGCACTAGGTTATTTACAGACATGACATCCTGTGCAGTCATCCTGCCCGTGGTTCAGGTGGAAGGTTTTAGAGGATGGGCTGGACCTGGGCACTTCTGCCCTGTGCTGGGCACAGTGCCATGGCCGGGGTGGGGCTGGGCGCAGTGTGAGTGTGATGGTTTCACAACAGGGATTCTGCTCTCTCTGACTAAAATGATTTTCTATTCCACACCCCTGGCCTGCTACCTTGTAACCAGAATATATGTTAGATGCCCAAGAGTGCATGGACTTGGCTGACCCACTTGTCATTCAGGACACAATGTTTGTTAATTGGGAATGATGTTAAGCAGGGATTACATGAGTTTTATGTGTACTTGCATTTTATGTTTGAGAGAAGAGTAGAACAAAGAGAAGTTAAAAGATATTAGCTATACTAGGTCAATTAGTCTTTAAAAATATCAAAAAAAAAAAATGTTTTACTGTTTTAGTTCAGGTTGTATCAGGTTGTCTTATGTTGCGACTGCCCAAAAATGTAATATTCGCTTAAAAAAATTGTTACACCACATGGCAATTTTAGAGTCATTACAATGAAACTTTTCTTACAAGTTTTTTGAAACCATATGAAACAAACATGAATGACAAAAGTACATTTAAAAGAACTTGGCTTTTTTTTTTTTTTTTTTTTTTTTTTAAGATTTTTCCCTTTATTTATCATGGATTTTTTTTCATGTCATTGAAACAGTTGTCTGTACGCACCGGATCTGTCCACTTAGCATTTCTCATTTCTGTGATGATAAAGTCTCTGTGTCAGATTTTTACAGTCAGCCTCCTGTGTGAATGGTAGAAACCATGCTTTGGTGCATCTCTCTCTCACTCAAATATGATTGGCTGAAGTGCTAAAGCCCCCTGGGTGTTTCATCATGCGCTCATCCGCCCTTTTGCAGTCATCCATCTCTCCTAAAGCAGCCCTCACTGACGGGAATACAGCTCTCTTATTTTTCTTTCATATGAAGAAAAGCATACAGTCTTTAGCTGCTATGAAAACCAAAAAACAACTCCGACTTCACCATACATTAGACCAAGTCAGTCATAGTTAACTCACCATAGAGTTGGTATTAGGCCAAAGCTTCCTATAAGTACCTTTCATACTCTGCTGAACTTATGGTTACTTAAGCTAGCATTGGCAGCATCATATAAAAGCCAGTCTGTTCCTACCCAACCATCCCCCATTGCCCTGTGTCCTCTCTGCCCACCCATGAGGGTGTAAGTTGAAAGAACTGCTGAAGCGTTGTATAGTTTGAGCTCTTTTTCTTTCTTACATTTACTATGTTTGGGTATCATTTTCTCTGTGCAGGAAGAAGGGGATCTGGAGCTAGTGTGGAGCTGCATATTCAGCTTCCTGAAGCATGAGCCACTGGCTTAGGGTCTCACGCAAACTCAACGTGGGACGCTAACCCTGCAATTTGTGGGTGGGGATGTACTGTACGGAAAGGCAGAAGTGTGGGGGTGGGTACAGGGTGTGATCCGTTGTCAAAGCCCTCCATTGATGTAGGTCACTTGCTCCGCTGCATCTGCTGGCAATCTGATTTGGTGATTCTCTGCAGTTGCAGAAGCAATGCATGCATTTGGGTTTTTGAGATGAAGATAGAGGGGAGAAACCAAAAGAAAAGAAGAGGTTGTTCTCTGCTCTGTGCCAGAACCTTGGTTGCCTCTCAGGCTTTTATATTGACATTAGTTCTTGCCAGTGAGATGTTTGACCCCTTACTGTCTAATAAATCTGTATGTGGAAGACCCGGGCCTGTGTGCTCTGCCAGGCGTGGCTGTGGGATGAAAAGGATCATTCAGTGGACAGTCATGGGGGAAGGGTTGACTTGGCTGTTTCGCATAGAGAAGATCTCACTGTCAGTGGTGTCTACTCAAGGTAAATCTTCAGGAACTAAATATGTTCAAGGTGTAGTTAACCCAAAGATTACTCAATTTATTCAACCTTGTTCCATTTTGTACGTAATCTGAATGAATTTTGTTTCTTTTGCAGAAAACAAACAAATAAAATATAGTCTAAAGCAGTGGTCAGGAACCTCACGAGCCACACCTGGCTCTTTGACAAAAATGCGCCAGGTCTCTCACCCTTTACCAACAAATGATCGATAAAAAATTAGACACGTCACTAGAGATCAGCTTTCTGCAGAAAAGCAGCCAATTACAATTCTGTTGTTGTACAGTTGGCCAAAGTGCGTGTTCAGTTGTGTTCGCGAGTGTCACGACAGCAATCAATAGTGTTACAACCGGCTCTCAATTGTAACATGAACAAGAGGCAACACGGACGGGCAAGTAGAGAAAAGGAATGTTTTATTCAACAAAATAACATATTTAACAAAAGTATTCAAACAATCAGTAGTCAGTATGTGAAAGTTAATAGTGAAGAGTGCATGGAAGAGGACTGTAAGCTCAAGGTCTGCATGGATGTTAACACAAAATCAACAGAAAAACAATCGAAGTCGCTCGGTCAAGTGCAGTCACATCGTAACGCGCTCCCCTCCAATCCACAGCGCTGGAATTCTTATAGCCCCAATAATGAGCCTCAGGTGGAAAAAAACCACACCCCCACAAACGTCATACCTACAAACCAAACACAAAAGAAAAACACAGGCCCAGCACTGACTGGGACCTAACAATAGTTAACCACTTACATTTCAGTAACCTAGAGTCCCTGCACTCAGCTACGTAGCTTTTTTGTGGCAAATATTTTTAGAACAGCAGCAAAAATATAAAAGTATATAAAAAAGTGACTGGACTGAAATGTGTCCTTTTATTGAAACTGGTGCTTTGCTGTGCTGAGAGACATTTCAAAGCATTTCACTGGGTGCTTTCACTTTTGCCGCAGAGACCTTAAATGTGTCGTGTTTATGTCTGTATGATAACCTGCGCAGCTTTCAGTGGGGTGGGACTGTTTGAAGTTATTAATAAAGACACATGGAAGAATGAGAAAGTAAAGAGTGGGATGTGCTTGATATTAAATAGAAATATTAAGAGCGCAATAAGCCACGAAAGAGAATTGAATCCTCTACTGACAGGATGCTTTCTGTGCGTGCGCTCCGAGTGGAAAACATGGACAAGCATAGTAGACTTTGTCTTCGATTGTGCGCCTAAATGGTTAAATAAACACAGAAATATGTCAAAATGCCACCTTGGTGGCTATTCACGTAAACACAGTCGACGTAAGCACTGTGTGTTGTTCTTCACTCACTCACTCACTCACTCACACACACACGTTTTCATGTTTTATGGACATGAGGGCAATAACGAAATTTTCATTTTGGGTTGAAATGTCCCATGAAGTTTTGCATCATTCAAGGATGTTAACAGAGCCTCAAACAGCTTTGATTAATGTTTGGGCGATTTCAAGGTTGACAAAAGAAACAATCCAGCTGGACAGGACAATTTGTCCATAAAAATTGGGATTTCAAAAGAGGAAGCTTGTTCAAGATCGCCCATCATAAGCAATTTCTGTTATTGGCTATATATAAAAATAATTTTAGCTTAGTGTCCTGACATTTAGCAGGCTTTGTGTCTGTACATGAGTGTCAGAGCCATGGGTGACCCCACCCACCTGCTCTTGCCTATTACTGTTCGTAGGCTTATGGCTACAGCTGTCTTAATGTCCCTCGTTAAATGGAGTTAAAATAATTAAGCTGCGTTGCAAAATAATCCTAGTGGCCCAGTTAGGCCAGGACCTGCAGGAAGGTCTATTCCAAGGCTGCAATTATGAGTAGGGCAAAGCTGTGAGATGCGCTCGTCACAAGGTGGGAAAAGAAATCTGCAGCAGTTGTGGCTGCTTCCTCATATAATGTGTCTTAGACCGTGTGTGCACATGTGCTGTAGAGACTGGGAGGAGTGAGTTATGTCTACTAGGCTTGGAAGGCTTGATTGAAATGCCTGATGGTGAAGACTCTCTTGTCAAACACAAGGCCAGCGCTATTGTTCACATTTCTCAACGGCATTAAAACCCGGGGAAGAGAATGTGCAATTGAAAAGCAAGTGGTTTTTAGTGTTTTTCATCAAAGACAATAGAGGATGATAAATTAAACATAGTTGCCTTTGTCACAATGTCTCCGGACAAGTCTGGTCCAATCCTAATCGTTGCACCTGACCCAGCCATAATGTCTTTGTTACACCCACATCCATTAGCATTAATCCTTAATTTCTCAAAGTCACTGGCACGAACAGAGTACTGAAAGCCTGATCTGACTCACCAATTCTCAATGTGGTTAGTCAACCCTGCACCCCCTCCCGCCATTAGCACATGCACATGTGTGTTGTACTTCTGTTTTTTGTTCCATTCCCACACTTGTCTCTGAATGCTGTGATCTGGGTCAAACCACCAGGAAAGTTTTCACTCAGTCAGCAATCTGCTCACTAGACCTTCACGAGATTAATATAAAGTTGTGTCTAATCCAGATATGACGATAATGCTGCCTATTTGCTAAATTACCCACAATTATATTGTAAGTCCAAACTATGTTTGTGCCAAACTTTGTGGTTTCTGGTCTCCATGGTTGTTGCAGTCTCTGTGAACTCACTTCTTGGCAACCTTGGTTGGATGGAAGGCGTGACCCATATCTCTCCCAGCTTGGTTGCTGATGGGATTGCATCCACTCCCAAAATTCCCTGTTCCTATGGGGTAGTGATGAAATCATCTCAGCAAACATCTCAGCCCTATCGGAAAGGGGAAGCTGGGTTGTTGGCAGAAATTCCCCAGTTTGCTGTGCTGAGAACTTTCTTGCTGTGCTGAGAACTTTCTTGCAGACCAGACAGTTTTGGAAGCTTTGGGATTGAGAAGAGGCCTGAATGGGTCTTCGATGCCCAAAGCAGTCTTATCATTAACATTGAGGGCTTGAGCTGGCAGATTCCTGAATGACCCACCAGGAACAAATGACAACCTGTTGTGTAAGTGCTGCAACTACATTTGTGGTGGCATTTTGAAGCTTCTTATGTTTTCCACAAATAATGAATCAGGGTAAGTGGTAGACCAGAGGCTAGGACTGTGCCCCTGATTCAGAACGTCTGATCTAATTGGGATCACCATCTGCAACATCGGGATCTAATACATATGATACTGAATGCATCATGTCTTGTTCTAGTTTACATCTGTTTTTGTTGTATAGTTTTTGCTTTGCCTGTGGCTAAAGGTAACTGAAGGCACATGTGCACTGTCTGCAAGATTCTTGGCAATAAACCTTGCAAAAACAAGGACAAATTCACAGTAACCTTCTAGATACTTATGGTCATAAATAGGTCTTTTCTACTAATCTAAGATCAGTTTCCACTCTCCTGGTCCTGACTGGACCTTCCTGCAAGTTAAAATAAATAAATAGCAAAGGGTTTCTGCTATAAACTCCTGTCCTCCATTTTGTGTGGGCATTGTGTGATGTCTGCATGGGTGTGTCGGTTTGGTATCTGTAGGATTAATGCAAAGTCTTCTTCTAATTACCTTACTATAAACATTTTCTCAGTTTTCCGAATGACAGCAGCTGACATGGGACTTGCAGAGTTTCATCTCTGGAATACCAAATTTCAGAGCATGTTCTAGGGCATCAGGTGTGTATAGCCCTTGAGCAAGCCTAGAGAGTGCATTTTGTGCTCATGGTTATAAAGGATTTGTAAGACCTCCCACTGGAGGTCCTCACTGCCTGTCTTAATGTCTGTCTGCCTGTCTCCCTTCCTACCTACGTTTCTGCCTGCGTAAGTGGCCTCACGGTTGAAGAAACCTGAGGAATTTTATCTCACCCACACAGAGATGCTGGTAGCTCTTGTTGGAACAGGTGAGCGACACCAAGTCTCCTGGATCGACATTCAGTCTGGACTTGTGTTGCTCAGATAGTGGCCTGATCAGATGTCTGTGCCATAGACTGTTCACCTCAAAAGGCCCTTTTCTCCTGTTTCCTACAGATTCAAGGGAGTCTGAATTTGTTCTTTATTCGGGCCTCTGTGAAATCGAGCTGAGGATTTGCAATGTGTTTTTGTACATGAGAGAAGACATAAGTATGAGTTTATTTACTGACCCAGTGGCCCCGAAAGGGAACAGTTATGTAAGGCTGCTGTCTGTGACATAATGGTATCGCCTCTGAATGGAAACACTGTTGCTCGGCTACCTTAGCTATGGGATGTCCGTACTAGCAGCTGTGATGTAACTGCTGCAAAGGGTAACTGGGTCACTGTGTTTGTTAACATGGAAGTCGAATCTAAATCTCTCCTAATTACCGTCCCCAGTTGCGAAAATACATGGGCACATGCAGGGCTGGATGCACCACACCAGAGAGGGTGTTCCCCATCATTATGATGACATGCCAGTGTCAATGCTACACAAACCACTTCAAAAGTGGCACGTTGCAATACTGCGATTCAAAAAAATATATTGGCCACAGGCAAGGGGTCAATAAAGTAAAGTTTACATAAATTTTGGCATGGACATTTGCAAGAACAGCATGACACAGTTTCACCATGGGTTACGGACTCTCTATTGTTTTCCCAGAGGGACAAAAAGTGGAAGCGTCCTTAATGTCCCTTTTGCATGATTCTTGATGTGTTGGATAGTGCCGCAGCAACTTCCATCTGTTATGAAACTGCCACACGCTGGACAGTGCGATCTTTTTACATAAGCCTATTGCACAGCCAAGTCAAGAGCTTCCGCTTTGGTGATAATATTCCTGGAAATGTGTCCCACTTGAACTCTTAGTTATGGCCGCAGGCCCCATGCAATCAGAAAATTAAGGAGTTGCATAGCTCTGAAATGTCATGTCCTTATGGTGATGCTTTTGTGCTTTTCTTTCCATCATATATGCTAGCTAGAAATCATTAAAAATTATTAAACTAAAACTTTTTGTTTGTTTTGTGTTGATTTTTATTTATTTTTTTCAAAACTTGCCCTATTTAACTGCTTTGCTCTCGAGAGCTTTAGACTAACACCTGTGCATTGTATTTATGTCACCCTTCACACCTTTACAAGGCCTAGTCCTGCTCATCTCTGTTTTAACCTGTAAAATATTCATACTATTGCAAGTCTTACCTTTGCTGTGAAGCTCCTCCATTTCTTTCCCTGACTCATAACTCACACTTTACAACCTCAAGTTCCCACAGACTCTTTCGTGTATTAATTAGACTGTAAATTACAGGTTGGCTCCCGTCGTCACTGAAGGAAGAATCTTAAACCGCCCAACGCTCTGTCCCATTCCTACTACGCTAATGTTAGATTTTGTGTATTTATGTTTATACGCCACAATCATGACTAGATCCAGGATGTTTAAAAAAGGTCAAACAACAGTGACCCTCTCAAATTAGTTCTCGTGGGTGTGGCACGTTTGAAGGTTAGAGGATTTAAGTTGTGGTTTTGTATACTTATGGTATGTTTGGATGGGATTGAATATGTGTGTGGCAAATGAGTATCAGATGATGTGTTTTTGTTGCAATGAGAGCGCTAAGAAGTTATTTGCTTTACTTAAAGTAGGAGTGAGTGTTTGAGTGTGCGTAACTGTGTATTTTTGTGCATTTTGTCACATGGGTGTGTGGGAGGATATACTATATGACAGATAAGTGAACCTACACATTGTTATAGACATAAAGCTCATTCACACAGATTATATTTCCATGTGTGCATGAAGGTTGTATTTGTTGACAATGTTGAAAGGGTTTATGTGTGAGGTGCATATTTCATGCATTTTTGTATGTGTGTTTGTGCACATGGTAGGAGCAAATCTGTCTGAAAGTGAGTGACAGGTCATAGATTGACAGTCTAGACTCCGCCTGCTGTTTCTCTCACTTTCTCAGTGTTTTATTGTAGGGGGAAGGGACCCCAGCAAAGCTGTCGTCCCACACATAAATTTGGTATCACGTATATGTTTCGTTTGAAGTTGTTTTTCATTGGGGCTTAAGGGGAAACCACAAAACAAAGGCAGCAGCAACAAGCTGTCTGGATCACATTGTGTACTTTGCCTGTTCTGTCTAATTTAACCAAGTAATGACTGAGATGTCTGGGTTTTTTTTTTTTCCTGTTCTTTGCTTTTTTAAAAATTATGAAAAGCACAGACATAGAACCTATACGCTTTTCAACAGTGGTTTCAAGACCTTTGTGGTAGCACTTCTTAGGGAGGGAAACGGCTGTTGAAAAGCTGGTAAGTAAATAAGTAAAGCAGTTCTTACGTTTGTGGGGGAAGACAACAAATGAAACTGAGCTAAAATACATGCTTTATCTGACATGTGGGCCCTCGTGTGCACAAAGAAAGAGGGCGTGGGTACCGCATCTACTCGCCTTACGTGAAACTCTGAGGAAACCGCACCGAGATATATGGTCCCATCTGGCTTTGGATAGATTTGTGTCAAAGCCCACTTTTATTGCCTGAAGGGGAAGGGGTAGGGTATAATTTCCAATGCTTTTGGCTCATTGCTAGTTTCATGTTTGAGTACAAGCTGGGGCAGGGTACCAGAGTAAAGACCGTTAACCTGCCTAATTAAACTCGCTGTCTGGCTTTGCAACATGTGGCGGTAATGGGGGGAAGAAAAAATACTTTGCTAGGCCGTTTCGAGATGTGTGCCAGTTCCATATAAACCAGCGAGTATGTGTTTGTGTGTCCATCAGTTATCTCAATAATGAGTCAGTAAATCCCATAAGCCTCTTTGGAGCAGTCAAAGTGATACATGTCCCCCTAGTATTCTCATGATTCTCCAATTAGCATGATGCAATGCTTACTGGGCTGGAACATATGGTTCATTTTTAATGCAGTGCATTCCTGGTTTAATGTGTGGGCTTTTCACTCAGCTTAGCGATTGTAAAAGGAAAACTTTTTTTGCAGACTTTTGCTTCTATAGGAGAGGATTAGCACGCTCTCATGAGCTGCTTCTAAATAGTTGTGCCACATCAGGTCTTTCACTTCTGGTAAAAGACTGCTCATTTTGGGATTTAAAAGCCATCCGTGAAAGGTAAACCCCTGCGTGACCTGGACGTGAATGGTCTGGGTCATTCACTGTTGTTTTTAGTGTGAACTGATCTCGATTCTGTGGTGGTTTGGTGTGAACTTGGGTTGTATGGGCGACTTTTGTGCACTGTTCTAGGTTTGCCTTTTCTTCAGCGAATGCTACATGTTAGCATACCAAGAGAAACCACAAAACTGCTTAAACATCAGTGTAAAAGAGCATATTATACCAATGAGGCATGTCGGCACGGGCTTAATGGGGGCCGTGTAGAATAAAAAAGGCAGCAGTAGGACTTTATTCGCTGAAAGAGTTCATTGTCCACATAAGGACTGAAAAAATGGAATAGGTTCACATCAGTTGGCACCGCTGCCTCTATTTATCACTGTTAGCGAAGCATGGTGGTGTTTATGATGTGGCCTCCTTAACACCTTGTTTTTTGGAACAAGTTTGCTTTTTAAAAAAAAAAAGTTTCAACAATCAGATTTTCTGAAACACAACTGCAGCTTCTTATTTGTAGATGCTTGTATAGCTTTACTGACCCTTTTGTTTTGAAAACATCACATATTTCTGACTGACCATGAATACTCTGCTTTTTCTTTGTTTGTCCCAGGAGAGCGCCCCTTTCCTTGCACCTGGCCCGACTGCAGTAAGAAGTTTGCTCGCTCTGATGAGCTGGCACGGCACTATCGCACCCACACGGGCGAGAAGAAGTTCGGCTGCCCCCTGTGCGACAAGCGATTCATGCGGAGTGACCACCTGATGAAACATGCACGCCGCCACTCCGACTTCCAGCCGGCCATGCTGAAGAGGCAGCATGGTGGTGGCAACGTCGCCGTCTCGAGCAGCACACGTCCCGGCTCCCTCAGCGACTACAGTCGATCCGATGCCTCAAGCCCCACCCTAAGCCCCGCCCTCAGCCCAGCCAATTCGCCTTAACCTGGCCGCACTTTCTGCCCACAGCGCCTGGGTCTCCAGGCTGATTTTTTTTTCTTCTCTATCCATAGTTTTTCTTTCCCCAAAAAATTACCGGCGTAATAAGCGCCCATGCTAAACCCCGTCGCTTGCTGTGGTGTACTGTACTGTACATAACTGCTTCTTGTAGTGCAATTTTCTTGTGCAACCCCTAAAAGAGAAAAAAACACAAAAAAGAAAATGCCTTTTCCACATGGCAATATTTACATGATGTACCATATGTCTGTATTTTTATAGCTTCTGGCCACAGCCTCTTTCCATTATGGGTTTTTTTGTTGCTGATTCTTTCATATACAACCGCTCTGTTCAAGTGAACTAAAAAGTTGAAAGGTTTGACAGGTAAAGATGTTTCTTTTTATTTAAAACGGGTGAGGGAGAAGGGCACACATACACCTCAGGATTCAGAACAGTTTTTTTCTCCTTTAATACTCACATTGACTGCACAATACAAGCATCACTTTACTCCGAAATTCAACAGAGGTTGAATTTTGCGCCCTGCTCAGGGATGGCCTCGTTAGCTTGAAAGAATGAACATGATGAAGATAAACATACGTTAAGAAACAGCCTTACACTTGGACAAAAGGAACCTTTGCACTCTTTTTTTTGTTGTTGTTGTTGAGTTGGTTGGTTGGTTGGTTTTCACATCAGGGGAAGAAAATTCTGGGTTTTAACAGTCATTCATACTCTTTATTAATATTAATTTTTGTAAATCAGTCTTTTAAAGAGAGTGGCAGAACCACTCGCCAGATACGAAGTGTTGGGGTCTCGAGACTGGAAATGACTTTATTTTCAACATCGCTATCTCCCGATAACCCTGTACACACAAAGAGCTGTGCTGGCCTGGGTCCGTGTTTCAAAGGGAATCCTTTCAATATAGCATGAATGTCGTGATCAGTCCACTTTTACATGCTTGAGCCACCCAATGAAGAGAACAGACAGCACCACTTCTCTCAGTGGACTAAACTAAACTCCCCTTGCAATTTTGGAGGCTGAAGTTTCAAAGCAGCTGTTTCCTCAATAAAAACAGCACATTCATCAACTTCAGGGTTTTTCACTACAGTACAACACATTCAAAGGGACTCGTCTGGATGTACGCCTACTTCAGATACAAATAAAGACAAAAAGCACATGAGCAGAATTCACCAAAGACCAAGGTGTGAACGAGAGAACAGGGAGTTTTTTTTTCTGCCCAGAGGAAGAAGGGAGGGAGGGAGGGACGTTGGCATTCTCTCAGGTAACAGCAGAAACCCTGGCAGCAGAAGTCCATCTGCAGAGGCCTTCCACTTAGGAAACTGCATCATCCTACACAGGGCTATTCATAGCACACTAGCCAGGGAGACGAGAGCATTACAGTGGAGGTTTACGCACTCTGTCTCGCTCACTCAAGCTGACGAGAAGGAGTGGGCGTATGAGAGAGATGGATGGAGGTCCAAATCAAAAGTTTAAAAGAAAGATATCAAATCCAAATACAGTGTCATAACCAGGCGCCATGCAACAATTAGTAATTGCTGCCATATTTGAAGATTAATATACAGCTGTGTGAAGCTGGAATTTGGGCCAATGAGATTGCACTGTGGTGCCTAGCTACCTATCAAAACAAACAAAAATCAAAATCATGTAATTGACATTATGTCTAATGCCAAAAATTGGCTTATTAATCAGCCTGGGTGATATATATTGGTTTCTCTGACATGGTTATCGGATGATTCTGGTAATCACAAAATGGAGAAATATTTACTGAATAATTGGCTTGGCTGCATTTTCTAAAACATTGTAAGCTTTTCCACCTGAAATTACCTGGAACAATTTGTCCCAGGAACTTTTTTCCGCCAGACCTGTTGCTGTCTGCGTTTCCATCGCGATCTAAGTACCGTGAAGATTAAGTCCGGTGACGTAGGACTGCGAAACTTTCCAGTTCCAGCTGGATTTCGTCCTCCGCATATAAGCTTAATAAAGCCTAAACCTCGTCGTCGGTCGTATTTTTTAACTCCATTGTTTTGATTCGAATAGCAAACAACTCTTACTGCACGCACCGCAACAGACTTTTAAAAATGGTGGTTGAAATAAAATGCTGCGTGAACTCAACCAATCACATGTTCAGCACCCATGTAAGACCCCCAAAAGTTCTTGAAGTTTGGAAAAGTACTACCTAGTGAGCAGGGACTTTCTGAGGGGGAAATTTTTACCCGGAACTTCATTTAGACCCTGGTTCCTGCGGTCGAAACACATCGAGTACCACTTGTGCTCCTGCGGTGGAAACGTAGCTTAAGTAGAGTCCATTGGTGCCAATGATTTCTATAATCTACTTAGGCTTACAATGATTTTGGTAACCACAGCCCTGAACGATATATCGGTCTATAAGATACTGTTATCCTCCGATACCGATAATCTCAAAATGACCAAATATTGGCTGATTAATCAGCCTGTATTGGTCTGTCAGACACTGTTATCGCAAGAATGGCCAATTATCAGCAGATTAACCTGTCTTGCAATATATCAGTCGATCACTAGTTAGAACACAGATAATACAACAGAGTGTTAACTAGATTGTCAGAGTGTGTATGATCAGGGCTAGCTCACTATGTGTTGAGGAGAGCAACAGGCCTCCATGAGAACAAAGAGTGCTATCTGCAGGAGACAGGAAAGAGGGGGTTGACCCATAGCGAGACAGATAAAGACTGAGGCTTTATCGGGAGCTGAGCACTCCGGCAGAAGAAACACCCAGTCAGCTCCCTCTCTCTCAAACAGAAACCTCCCTCCCCTCTGCGCTACTCCCCTCTCACCCGCCAACAGCATCCCACAATGCATTGCAGGAGCTTAAAGAGGGAAAATGGCCTCGTCTGATTGGATAGCATCCAAGCAGCCGGCAAGGGGGGGTTTAATAGAGGAAGTTGAGGCCCAAATCATACCGGCTCACAGACAATAGGCATGATATGCTGTCAGAGTTAAGCATGTTGGGAATTTTCAAATGAGATGTTATCAGTGTTTTTTCCTCCAGTTTGGCACTGCCGACGACTTCTCAGACGAGATCAGTCACACTTTCTTTAAATGACTGTACTTTTTCGCAAGCACAGGGAAACAATTGCACATCCTTTTTTTTTTTTTACTGTTTCAGACCACTGATACATCAGTGTGACCACTCATTACCTCAATGAACAGCTGCTTTCAAACTTAACTCTCATTAAAAAGGGAGCTTTAGGCATTACTATTCGATTTGTACATATTCATACATATCAAGTGAACAATAAATTTGCCGTCCTTTGTCACATCAGCCTCTGAGGATGAAGGGTCACCATGAGAAACTGTCGACCGGGCCTTACTCGCTCAGGCGAAAGGCATACAAGACCCTCCAGGAACTGAGGCACCGCTATCAAAACTACCGTGGTGCCGCCTCATTCACGGTCTCACTTTCCCACAGGCGCAATGTTCCTAAAGTGACACTTTAATATTCGTTTTCTGTAACAGTTTTTCACTTCATATTCATAAGCTCATTAGTCAAAACCAGCCATCTTGTCTTGTCTCATATTATCTTGCACATTTTTCCTTGCACACCCTCCATGCCCAGTGCGGGGAGACCAGCATCAGAGCCGCCCAGCTGGACGAGCGCTCCGGGGCTTGAGGAGCAGGTGGGGAGGCCTGTGAATGCCAGGCCTTGTCCCCCCTTTATCCTTCCTAACAGCCCCCCATCCCCCTCCCAGGGCCTCTCTCATAGCCCTCAAAAAAAAAAAAAAAAAACCTTCACATAATCACGGCTTTCAGCTAAAGAAAACAGCCCTAATCAAAATAAACAGTGCCACGGCGGCATTATTTCTGCAATAAACCCACACGTTAAGCCGTCTAGCTGTGGTCGCACACTCCCCTCGCCCTATTTCAGATGCAACGTCAACCATCGCCATTGCGACGTTGCCAACTTTAGCGTATTTCTCCTCCAGAATTTCGCACGTCAGCTTTATTTCCAAAGCAAGCTGGCCACGTTTGTTCACTGTGTGCAAGACTCTTAACTCATTTGTAGACATTTTATATTAGTATCTGTTAACCGCCCTTGATTGTATCTGCAAATACTCCCAACTGCTGGTTAGGAGAGGGTATTTCAGGGAAAACAAAGGCGGAATAAGGCCGGTCCTAACCAACCTCCTCTTCATTAGTACTTCTCAAACCCGGTAAAACATGTTGGGTATTGTTCAGTGAACCTCGAAAACCCAAAACCTGCAGGCAACAGAAGTCTCTCGCATTTGGGTACTGGATAGATAGAGTATACATGACTTAAATGTATATTTTTTTCCTTATAATATTTACTGAAAAATGTATTTTCTCAATGTAAATTCACTCAGCCCGGGTTAGTGTGGATTACATGTAAAACCGAACACGTGTGCTTATGTTTCTGTATTTTTCACTGTACCGATACTACTTGAATGCGAAGCAAGACCATTGAACACAGGTGGAAACATGTCTAGGTCATGACAAGTCAAACTGTACCTGCTACGTTTCTCGGCTTACAACCCATGGATGTACTCATTTCTCTTTATTTGTTCAATATTTCTGCATTGTGTTTTCTGATTATTTTCTTTGAGTTCAGCTATTATTATTATTACTGGTATTTCTTGCGAAGTTTGTTAGTGTTTCATAAGGCTTTCTTTTCGGTCTGCTGCAACGATGCTAGTAAAATTGGACACTGAAAGACACTGAAAGCTCTTTGTCAATAGCAGGATATAGGTGTATAACCACCAAATTCAGAAACATGGAAGGTAAAAGGTGGTTTTTGTTGAGAAAAAAGGGAATATCCTGACTTCTCAAAAGCATTGCGATGCGATTCGCACAATCAAGTTCGATATCGCATTACCATAGAGACCACAGCATTGTGAGTAGATAGTCACATTCATGTTTTATTGTTTTCCATGTTATTTAACATTAGAATTATACCTGTGTTAATTTTTTCTGTCATGTATCTTTTCAAACTCATACCTCTATAAAAATCAAGAAGGTTATGAAAATGATTTTTTTTTGTTTTGTTTGATGGGGTGAGGTAGGGGGATTCATATCTGAAAGAATTGTAAAATTAAGACAATATTTTTTATGAATTATCAGGGTCTTATGAGCCACAGAGCATCATATTGAAAGCGAATCATCTTTCGTGAAAGTGGATTGCATAAATCCACACTCCCGACTCATCCAGAAACGATTTGTTTTGTATAAGGCTATTTGTTCACAAAATCCAACTAATGATTTTGATAGCATTTGAATCCTACATTCAATAAACTGCATGTTAGTTCAATAATGCGTGCCAAAGGCATTAGAAGGGTGATTTTATTTGATCATATACAATGAAAGTCAAGATAAAAATGAACTTGTACAGTTTTCTATGAGTGATGTATGTTTTTATGTGTATGTAGCGGGGTGAATGATGTTTTTAGATGCGCAAGTATTTCTAATTTCCCCCCTTTTGGCGTGATTTTGATGTACTTTTTTTGTTTCCTTAAGTTGTTTTTCTTAATTTGTCATTGTTGTACAGAACAAATGCACATATTAGTAAAAGTGAAAACTCAGATATTAACCTGTTCACCATCCTACGTGAAAGCTCTACCATTCCAAAGGATTGCAATTACATTTGCTATAAATATGCTGCTTATATCCAACCAATGCATCAAAGCTTAATTTCTTCATGTATTTATTTTGCAATTACTCTTTTTGACTGTGATATATGTATTACATGACTTTTGTTACTAGTTCAAATTGGTACTTAACTTTTTTTCCTCTTTGCTGTCCTTCTGACATTTATTTGTCCCCTGTAAACTGCTACATACTCTCCTTACCTAAAGAAACAGCCATGCCACCATGTTCTGATAAGTTAAACAGAACCCTTGACCCTCTCAGAACAGAGAACAGACAAGATGGCTTCCATACAAATGTGCAGTTATCAGTTCCAATACTGTCTTCCCATGCAAAATAAGGTCAGTTTGAATAACTGATGTTCTCAGTGCTGAAGGAAGATGACGTTTTAGTAGCCAAGGATGCTGTAGTGCCACGACATATAGTTTCGCCCTCACTTTTGGCATTGGAAGTCTCGTATTGAATTCTTGTTTTAAACACGTTACCAAAGGCTTCAGGATCGAAATAATGAATGTTCATGTCGCATTAGTTGGAATTCAGTTGTTTGATGGTTTCAGAAGAATATTTGGGTGTTTTACTGAAAGATTTTAAAAGATTAATGCACCCTTTAGTGGAAACAATCAAAGTAGGCTGACAGTTTTCGACATGGATATGCAAAATCAACTGTTTGACCGTCATTCACACATTCTAAGCCATTGGAAAGGCTTTTTTGATTTAAAATAGTCCCAAGAAATACATATCTGTGAATAAGTCCACATACAAAACAACTGTACAGCGTTGCCTTTATATTCCCAAAGGTGTACGTGTCGGTGTTAAGATCACTCTACTGGTGAAAATTACACTGTGCTTTTGCAGTTAGATGTTTCTCCAAAGAACCTATGGATGTGTAAATGCCATTCAGTGATTGTGTATCCAGGTTAACAAAGCTTCGGAGACGTTGACACGCTTCAGGAATCGCTAGACTTCAGAAATGGATATTTACGATGTCATGTGCTAACAAACATCATTTAGTTGAGGTCTGCGTAATGGTAGCCTCTTATTTGAAATGGTGGAAGTGGATTGAAGTCTTAGCCGTGGCTTAGTTTCGACTGTTGTTTATGTTTCTGCTCAGGAGACACTAACTGCTTTTGAGGGCTGTGGTCATTTCTGTTAGTCTGGTCGTCTGCCAAACCGTGCGGTTGGGTTCGCACAACCTCACGCCTGTAAAAAGCGCAGAGCGCCCATTTTGTCTCCGATCCCCAGGTGTGGTGACCTAACTCCCCTCATTTGGGGAGAATCGTGCAGACAACCCCCCTAGCGAACGGCAAAATTCATTTCAAATTAATACGCCCACATTTCCCATATGATTAAACCCCGGTCTGAAAAAAAGACACTGTGAAAGAGCCATTTGAAAGACTGAATGCATCCTCACTACTATACGACCTTTCTGTGAAATCCGATGTTCCTGATATGGGAACAAAATGATTTCAAATTCCTCCCTCTTCATACATACCAGTTAAGCACATTGTGTGCTAACGCTCTCCTATTGTAGAGATTTCAGTAAGTGTTGTATATTGAATCGTAGTGAGGCACTAGCGGCCTCATGCTGTCCTGTAGACGTTCGCCGCGTGAACTCGACTTGCCTTCCTATTGTACGTACTCGTCTGTATTTTAACAATCTCTTTTAACGACACCGTGTGATGCCTGCTCCAGTGACTACATTGCGCTGGGTTTCTATTTCCCAGCACCTCTGTACTTTGTACAATAGCTCTTCTTTAGCAATGGCCAGTTCTGTTCTCCATAACCTCATTCAAGACAACTGCCGCATAATGAAACTATTTTTTATTTTATTTTGATTCGCAATCAACCAAATCACTACAGTGAAGTATTACAGTTGTACAGTTCCTTGAATTATTCAGATTATATTATTGTTGCTGGTCTATGGTTGCTCTGCTGTATCTTTTTATGACCTTTTTTTTTTTTACATGTTAGACAATATTGTGACTATGTCCTATGCAAATATGAGAATTAACAAGAATTTGTCAAATAATGTATGTTGTCTTAACTTGTATGCATGAAATAGTGAAGTTTACATTTGAGAATAAATTCATAAATAAGAAGCACTAGTCGGATTGTGTCATTTTTTGTTTACCAACTGTAATTTTTTTTTATTTTGTACAATATAGAATTCATTTGATGTTTAAGCATAGGTGTGCACAGCTATTTAAAATGTTTAAATAAATATTTTTGAAAAATAGTAATAAAAAAATCTATAAATTATTTAAATGCACTTACATACAGTATATATATATATATATATATATGTATATATATTAGTGTGTGTGTATGTATAAATGTATATGTGTATATATATGTATGTGTATTTTTGTGTATATATGTATGTGTGTGTGTGTGTGTGTGTATATATATATATGTATGTATATATAACTTGCTGTTATGATAAGTCCCTTATCATCAGCAAGTTTATATATTACTTACAAATAATATATAATATAATTTAAAATATATATATGTATGTGTGTGTGTGTGTGTGTGTATAAATATATATGTATGTATGTATCTATACACACACACACACACACATATATATATATACTCAGTTTTGTTTAATTTATCAACTATTTTCCAGTGGTTATTTTATAGATATTATTTGTCATATTTAAATATATAGAATCTATGAAATTGATTATATATATATATATATATTATATATACTTACAAATAATATATAATATAAATTACTTTAAATAATAAAAAAAAAATATTTTTATTTATTTTATTACCTATGTAATAAACTGGATATTATACAGTCAGCCAGTTATTATCACATATAAACCCAGACAGGATCATACAAGTCCTCTGTAGGGGTTTACATTGTGATAATGATCAACAGAATTTACACTATCATATATAAAACTTGTTTTTTAAGTAAAAGTTGTCAAACATGTTTATTCTTATCATAGTTATCTGAACTAAGGCTAGAAAAATCCATCAAACTATAAAGACTTGCTCATTTGTATGCTCAGTAACTTCAATATAGACTGTACTCCTTAAAGATAACCATGACATACACAGTATTTGGCAGCCTTGAGCGCACTGCAGTCCCTGGCTCGGAATATCAAAAGCTTTGGCAGGCGGAGCACAATTCTAGGCAGACTTTGCATCACAAATTCACCAAACCCTTTAGCGTGCAGCCAATGGCTGCACTTGTTGCTCAGCAGGATGCCAATAAGAACCAAGAACAGAGAGACGCCTGTTGTGTTAAACAATGCACTTAGATACATACGTCTGCAGGAAGTACACCTTGTTCTTGGCATTTGTGCAGTCATGCAAATATTTACTGTAACTGATGCAGGGACATGTCAACAGGGACCAAAAAACAGGTGGCTTTTTTTTTTTTTCTATCTAGTCATTTGCAACACTGAACAAGGCCTGTGTTGAATAGAGGGTCAAGATGGTGAGAGATATCAAAGGAGCAATGTGCCTGGCACATGTGTGCTGCGTCATACACCATGTGTGTGAAGTGATATATTTCACACACAAAAAAGACTATTGAAAATCTGGACCATTGCAATATCAAATAAAGGCTGATTCAAACTAGAGAATGAGTGGCCCACATTTTGTCCCAATCAGTTATGTAATGAAGCGACACTTTCAAAATTCACAACCACCCACACTAACTGGCCTGTCCTTTTCTGGTTATTCTCATTTTTTAAGCCTGTTAAGAAGGATGAAAATGCTAAAAATACGCTGAGAGACGGCTAGTGTGTTCTTACATCTGCTCACCTCCTGTCGCTCTGGCTGTCCATGAGACACTTGTGCTTTCTCCTACTTTATCCCTCTTTCTATATCAGATACATGCACTTACAGCAGTTTCACACTCTCCTACTATGTCCCAAGGAAGATTTATATTAAAACTAACATATTTTTTATTTCTGTTGTATGGTCTCATTAAAACTATCTTGAAACAATTTACCATGCTCATATATTTTTGCTACTTTAAGTATTTTTATGAATAGATTTTACTGTTTTATTCTTGTACCAGACCCAGACCTTCAGATTTTGGACCATGAAAATCAATCAAAATGATGATTTACATGATGAAAGTCTACATAAAGAGTGTGATAATCACAAAGCATGTCAACATGTGTGACAATGATTTGTATCAGTGGTTACACAATTGTGTAATTTCCGTCACAACCAAAAAAGTTTTGCAATTTTTCCTTAATATATACAAGTAAAAATTTCTTTATTCAAGAATGTTTAGACATTTCTACTGAAAAGCAATACAAAAATACTAATAAAAAAACACTTTTTGCAGTAAAAACTGTCAAAGTGACATGATATCCGGTAATTAATGACAAATGAAATGCTAACATTATTGCCAGATAATAAAACTTTTTCATATTCTCAAATTTGTTTTCATAGCTTTTCTTAAAGGGTTAGTTCACCCAAAAATTAAATATCTGTCATTAATTACTCACCCTCATGTCATTCCACACCCGTAAGACCTTCGTTCATCTTCAGAACACAAATTAAGATATTTTTGATGAAATCCAATGGCTCAGTGAACGAAGGTCTTACTGGTGTGGAACGACATGAGGGTGAGTAATTATTAATGACAGAATTTTCATTTTTGGGTGAACTAACCCTTTTAGACATAAAATTGCATTAATAAACGATTTTATTTCGATACAATGATTAATGTCAGAATAAAAAAAGGTATTAAAAAAGGTGAGAGTTGATTTTATTCATGGGAAATAACTGGATGGAGAAAAGTGGTTGAAGGGGAGGGGCTGAAAAAAATAAGGCCTTGATGATGTCATTTCAGAGGCGGAGAAAATTATATTTTGACTGAAGACAAACTTTTTTTCTTTGGAATAATATGCACTGATGAATTCAAGACAAGGAATGAGACAGCCATGGGGATGACTAATTTTTCTCCTGCATGTTTTTGGACTAAGACTTTGTTGATCACACAACTTGACTTTTATTTGGCAGACAATATTTTTTTTAAAAATATTAATAGTGTTATTATTACTAATAATATATTTTATATTTAATATCCCTCATTTAAATAATTCCTGCTCAAGGCATACGCAAAAAAAGGGACGAGGTCTGGTCGAGTTGCATTAATAGTTTGTTGAAACTTGCCGTTATGGTAAGGGGCCTAACATTTCCTAAACATGCTCAAAGCGGTTGACCAATCACAACACACTGATCCAGCCAACCAATCAGAGCACATTGTGCTTTTCAGAAGGAGGGGCTTCATAGAGACAGGAACCATACAGAGTGTTACTGACAGACTGAGAAAAGAGGTGCTGCAACAATGTAAGATATGCAGAAAATAATGCTTTTGAAGGTTCAAGCATGAAAACCTTTTCTAGTAAACACAAAAAACAAATCCAAGACATGACAAAGGGCATAACAGGTCTTCTTTAATGTGTTTTTTTTTTTTTTTTTGTTTTTTCTGAATGAATGAATCAATAGATTCAGAAGAAAGTTTTGCACCACTTGTACCTTGAAAGTCCAGGCAGGCAGACAGACAGAGACAGGAAGACACATCATTTAGTTCTCTCCCCCTCAGTAAGTGATCATAGTGCAGTGGGAGCCTGAGAGTAAGACAGACAGACCATGTGAGCCCAGAGAACGAACTGTTCCTCTGCTGACTGTTTGTGTGTGTGTGTGTGTATGTGTACAGTGACTGCTGGTGGGTGGAGGGGTAAGAGAAAAGAGAAGGAGAGAGGATAGCTCAATCTTTTCCTTTTATTTCTCTCTCTCTTTCTTTATCAGCTTGGTTTTCATCAGCTGGGATGCTAAATGGCAGCTTGTGGTCAATTGATGTGAGGTCGGCAATCATTTGACAAGCATTTCATTCAGTTTTGTGGCACGGTGGCTTTACCGCAGTTTAAAACAGAAAAGGGTAAACTGCAAAGATAAAAGAAAAGAAGGTGTGTGTGGGTGAAAGAGAGAGGCAGTGAGATAAAAGAGTGGGTGAAATCGTGTACTTTACAATCAGGATTCGAGCTTCATGAGCTCAGACTGTGAGTGGGCGTCTCTGTGGGTGCCATTGTGGTGTGATGCTCTTCTGTCCCTCATGTACTCCAGCATGGCAAGGGGGCGGCACCGGGTGGCACTGGTGCTAACTGTACGCCCGTCCAGGAAATTATACTGCCAATCCAGATCCCCCTCTCGCTTTCCTACTTCCTGTCTAGCTGTTCAGTCTTTTCAATATAATTAAGCCCTTAAAAAGATGTAATCTTGCAAGCCAGACTTATGAATTTCTGGCATGAAGTTGCACTGTCTATTGGCTTACTCTAGATAATTTAGACTATTAAGCTGGAAGCTCCTTTTATTATGATACCATAGTCTGTTCTTGGTTTAGTTCATGGACTCTTAGTTTGTATTTCTTCAGTTCCTGTGTTCCTTTGTTTGATTTTCCCGCCACTCATCTGTTACTATGGACACTAACTCAATCATCACAGCTGTTCATCTTTTAGTTCATCACCATTGTGTATTTAAGTTCCTACTGTTCACTTAGTATTTGTGTGGTCATGTTTACGTTAAATGTGTTTCTCTGCCGTTTTGGATTATTACCTGTTTGGATTAAACTTCGTATTGGAATTTTATCATTCTGAGTCTTCGTCTGTCTGTCAGCCTGCAATGCACACCTAGAATTGTGACAGATCGGACCTCCTAAAATGGATTACAGAGTGCGATTTATTGCCCTGGCTTAGTAGAGCCATGATTTTTTTCTTTTGTGAAGGACTTTTGTCATAAATCCTGAACATCTTGTTCCGGATCGGGGCTACCTTCAACCACCCTATCGATCTCCCGGACACCACGGGACTGGACTGTAGGAAAACCATCATTAGGTGTCTGGAGAGTGTTGCCTCCCAATTCAGAGCACAGCCAGACCCATAGCTCTTTTCATCCCGTACGACCGCGGAGTCACATGAGCCCCCCGCAGATCGAGTGGCACCACCCGCCGCAATGAGTGAGCCAGAGCCCATGGACAAGAGGACAGAGCTTGCCATCGCCCTGGAAATGGAGCCCCAGTGTGGATCTGACCAGGGGAGTTAGCCCACGACACCAGCAGCCGAGGGAATGAAGGCTGAGGACTGGCTGAGGGACTTTAATGAGGACTTGTCGACTCCCACCCTATACCACCCGGGATCTGAATCTTTATTGCACAATGAGAACTGTTTGGACTATGATCAGTCAGTTTGTTCGGAATCGCCACTGTTTTTGGACTGGGATTTATTCTTTTCAGTGACCTGCATTGACTATGCCATTCTGACTGTGATCTTGTCAAGCTTTGTGTCACCATCACCACAGAGCTCAGCCAGTCCTATAGCCCCATCGCTACTGGATGCTTGCAGCCCTGCGCCGTCTCTGGGGAAGCCCTGCTATGACGTCAAGCAGCCTCTGATCCCTTTCGTTCCATCTCGGTCCGTCGACCTGTCGGCTCAGTTTTGGTTCCTCCCACGTTCGGCTCTGCCAGAGACCCTCAGCCTTGCGGCTCCACTGGGTTCCCTCGTCCCACCGGCTCCCCCTTGGTCAGTAGTCACATCACTTCTGCCACAAACTTACGGACCTCTTTCCACTTCTTCGGTTGCAGCGGATTCCATCTTCCTTTCGGCTTCGCCTCTGTCCTCGGTCACACCGGCATCGCCCCAGTCCTCAGGTACTCCACCTCTGATGCTCGACATAGCCTGGGTCTCCTGCGCCAGCAATGTTGCTCAGCTTTATCGACTATCAGTCTGTGCCATCGGATCCACCGGCTCTGTCTCCATCGGTTGTTGCCCAGATGTCGGCAGCCAAGCCAGCAACATCTTGGCTCCTCCCTCCTTCGACTCCGCCGCAGGCTGTCGGCACTGGAGAGCTCTGGGTCTGTGCCATCGGACTCTCTACATCTTCGCCGTCGGGGTTTCGTCATCCTTCCTCGGTCACCCCTCCTCTGTCGCCCTCCTCTTTAATTTATTTTTTATTAATATGACAAAAGCATATTAAAAGCAAAACTACTAAAACCTAAACTAAAATGATAATATAAAAATAAAAGCAAATTCAAAATATTAATACATGTTATAACAGTATATAATTAATACTAAAATAGCACTTTAGATTTTACTAGATATTATGGATTTTTATTATTTATTTATTATTATTATTATTATAGTTATGGTTAAAAGCTTCTCTCTCTCTCAACTTGTTAAAACCAAGATATAAATTGACAGTGAAACTGTGTAAGATAAGACTTGCTTATATGCTGAATTCTTATACCAAGCAAATTATACCATTATCATTCTACCAACAGAAGGATCTTTCTCTCTTTGTAGGGCTGGGCTGAAGCCTTCCTGAATGAAACATAGTGAGCAGGGAACATCTGTCTCTGGGGACACATAGATCACAGACACACCTCATCTAGCATCTATAAGCTAAAGAGGCTTGTGTATATGAGCCTTCTAAACAGGCTTACAGTTGGTGGACACAGTTTTGAAACCAATTAACACTTCAAACTTCTGGATCAAAGCAGATTTAGATGTGAAGTTCTTTCATTTTTATTTTTCATTTGTAAATTATTTCTCATTACCTTTCTAGTAGAGGTTAACAAGGCGGCTAAAGCCTGGTGCACACTGTTCTTTTGCGATTGTTGCACAAACTCAAACAAGCAAAACTACCTAAAGTAGCTAAAATTGTACTATTTGGACTGCAACTTTGTTCAAGATCTAAAGGTAAAAGTATTGCTAAAACAGTTATGATCCATGCTATTACAGTCAGTCCTCTTGTTTTAATTTAAATGCTTGTTGATCTTGGCAGAAAATAGGCATACATATTTATTAGAAGCTTCATTTCCTCTGGTCTCATTATGTCAGAGCCAAAACAGACACCGCTGTTACCAACATGAAAGTATGAAGATGATAATTAGCATTTCTGATAAGGGCTTTTGTTGGAAAATTGTTTCCATACAAGTGGCAACACAGATCACAGGGTGTGTCTCCATCTTGGGGCTTCTCCGGTCTCTGCCAAAAGAGCAAAGCTGTTGATGGTTTCAATTGCAACCGTAAATCTTGTGGACACAAACACAAACACACACACACACACACACACACACAAAAAAGAAAAGACAGCTCTTGTTCTTTCTCTTTACTGTGTCTCACTGTCTCTTTCAGAAAAGAGGACACTCCCACCAGTGAGTATTTTGGTTGTTTCCTTTCTCTGCTCATCTACATCGCCTACACAGGCTAGGCTGATTCACCTGCACAAAGACCTTTATGTTCTCCTCCAATCTTTCTAACATCTTGATCTTTTTATTTTTGAATAGCTACACATAGACAACTAGTGTGCAAAAAAGGCCATCAATAGAGAAAGAAACTAATTAGAACCATAGTTATGGCGCCACCAACAGGGCTAATGAGGCCATGCAAACCTGCTAAACTTTGACCCATTGCTGTAAACAGTCTACAAAAAATGAAGACAAGAAAATGCTTTGGAACATGATTTACATGGAGGAGATATTTTATCTTTTAGTGTGCTAATCGGGCTAATATAGCCATGCTAACCTGCTAAACCTTGACCTCTTGCTGCAAACAGTCTACAGAAAATTACGACAAGAACATGTTTTGGAACAAGGTTTACATGGAAAAGGTACTTTAGCTTTTAGTGTGCTAATCGGGCTAATATAGCCATGCTAACCTGCTAAACCTTGACCCCTTGCTGTAAACAGTCTATAGAAAAATGACGACAAGAAAATGCTTTGGAAAATGGTTTACATGGTAGGATACTTTAGCTTTTAGTGTGCAAATCGGGCTAATATAGCCATGCTAACCTGTTAAACCTTGACTCCTTGCTGTAAACAGTCTACAGAAAAATGACGACAAGAAAATGCTTTGGAACATGGTTTACATGGAAGAGATACTTTAGCTTTTAGTGTGCTACTCTGGCTAATATAGCCATGCTAACCTGCTAAACCTTGCCCAAAACCAGCATACGCTGATTAAGGTAGGTTTTTAAGCTGGTATGCTGGTTTGAGCTGGTTTATGCTGGTCAAGTGCTGGTCCTATGCTGGTCCATGCTGGTCCTATGCTGGTCCATTCTGGTCCTGGACTAGCTTAGGACCAGCATAGGACCAGCATAAACCAGCTCAAACCAGCATACCAGCTTCAAACCTACCTTACCAGCATATGCTGTTTTTTTCAACAGACCCTTGCTTTCTACCTTATTTTGCAAAGCAGAATGAAGCTATTTTCTGTGAATGTGCAAGACTTCCGATTAATTAGCCGCTATAGGGAAATAACGTTAAAAATAAGGTGGATAAGCAGCCTACAGAAAAAGAAAATGCATGTAGAAAAAGTCAGTACAAAAACACTGATTTATATGGAAGATGCTTTAGCTTTTTAGCATGCCAACCAGGCTAATGTAGCCATGCTAACCTGCTAAACTTGACCCCTTGCTGTAAACAACCCACAGAAAGAAAGAACACACAAGAAAATACTTGAGAAAATGGTTGGGACAAAAATACAGAATTACATGGAGGTGATATTTTAGCTTTTAGTGTGTTAATCGGGCTAAAATAGCAATGCTAACCTGTTAAACCGTGACCCCGTGCTGTAAACAGTCTACTGACAGAAGAAAATGCTTGGGAACATGGTAAGGATGATTCACATGGTAGAGATACTTTAGCTTTTGTGCACTGTCATTTAGCACATAGCGCCTGTTTAGGACACTGTGCTAGGCAAACTAAATTATTTGACACATTTGAACTAAATTAATTGTTTATTCTGAATATTTTTCAAAAGAACAGAATGATCCATACTCCTTTTCTTATTTTTCCATTTTAAATTTTAAATTATGCAACACAGCACAAACATAATGGACATTTAGTTTTTTATTCTGATTATTTAAATTAATCATTTGAATTATTTATTGAACACTCAAAACAAAACATCTGTTAGGCCTATGCATGTGCTGTTGCATAATGTAAAATGTAAAATTTTATCCATTTATTAATTATTATGTTTATCCACAATTATTTATTGAACATTATTTATTGAACATTTATTATATTGCTGCTGTTGTTTTTATGATTTATTGCTATTTTTGAAAGCAATAAGCCATTCAAGGCTGCATGTTACCATAAAATTACCACAGGCAAGCATGTTTTAAGTACTCCGCTTCACATAATGCCTGAGAACACCTCTTTACCCGTGTTAAAGAATGGCTTATTGCTTTAATAGTATGGAATCTGTTTGTGGTATCAACAGTCAGGAGAGTCACGATTGTAAAGTGTTTCCGCTGTGGACCGCGTACAATGGTACACTATCACTGCCTCGTGCTGCTATGTACTGTAAGGCACAATAAAGCATTGGCTGCCATGTCACAAGACCTCTTAACATTCAGTCCTATAAACACATGACAGCATGCCATGCCCAAGCTGAGCACACTGCACATTCTCTCTCTTCCTCTCCACCAATGCAGAAAAGACATGGATCACAAACAACATTGCAGCAAAGAACTCCATGACCTTATACTGTCTCTCTCTCCTGTTTTATTTTTCTTCTCACATTTTTCGCATTTTTTTGAGAAACTGTAAGCCGTTGAAGAGAATGTTGGATTATTGACAACAGACTTCTGAGAAAAACATCCAAGCAGGGTGATGTTTTGAAGAGAGCTGCACTCAAACACAAAATAGGTCATGGGAGAGCTGTACAGGGGCTGTTCTACTGATTGATAGATGGCAGTGTGTCTTTGCATCTCTTTGCGTGCTGCCTTGAGCGGAGATGAGATCATGTGGCCTCTTGAAAAGAAAAACATCTTTCCCCTTCTACTTACCCCTTGAGAGGTCAGGGGACTACACGTATGTCAGTAGTATTTTGGTTTTCGCATTCAGCATAGTATAGGAAAGGTCTCATATTTTTCTAAGAAAAAGATCTAAGTAACCTCACATATGTCTCTTTGAGAGTTTCAGAAGAGATAACATCTCACACTGCTTGAATTTGCCAAGTTTCTGATCAAAAGTCAGAGATTTTAATATGAACTCAAATACTTCTCAAATTCAGTTAACTTAAATTATGATTTCAGCATTTTTTTTATGGTACAAGTTTCAACAATCGGGAGGTTAGAACACACGTTACCGGCCATTTTATTTGATAATCCAACAGAAGCAGTGGAACACTACAAGATTGTATGACCTGGCGATTTCCGACAACAATCCCACAAATTGTCACAACAGGCAAAGAAAAACATATTGCACAAAAGACCAAAAGCTCATTGTTAATCTGCGTTTTCTTTTCTCCGACAATGGACAGACCAGAAGTCATTCATTTATAGTGGAGTAGAACGGCTTGGAGTTCAGATCATATGCGTAAGTGGAAATTTAGCATCCAGTTTAGGTTCCAGGTGCATTGAAACATTTTGCCAATTTCGGAGTGTCTATTTACACTAAGTGCAAATAGCATCCCTATTAGCAAATGCTATTTACACTAGCTCCACCCACCAATGTCTGGTTGGGCCACTCAAGTTTAAAAAAGACGCACAGAATTCAATGTCTTCAGTGGTGCAGCAGTAGTGAGGAAGGCTCGCAGACCTGGCTTTTAACGTGATCGACACAGGTTTGAATCCGCCTTTTGCCGAGTTCACATTTATTTTCAATAAAAATGAAAATAATGTTCTAAAAGTGGAAATAAACTGCGAACGAGTGTTTAATAATATTAAAAGTGCTTATTACGTAGGATTAGGGAAAGGTGTAGGAAGGGTTTTTATTCTCCCAATAAGGCAGCATCCATTTAATAATTTTAATAAATATAATCATTTACACTGTATGATATTATTGCATCCAGTTAATGTACAAAAATACTGAGGTGCAAATAGTATCTGCCAATATAAAGCATAGATAGCATCTAATTACTATTTATTCTTATTGCAAAGAACTTATACTTTTACATAGTGTAAATAGAATCTAGTGTAAATAGCATGTCGCAATACCAGTGTATTCTAATCAAAACGATGACTGCAATTTCACAAGTTGACACTTACATATAATCAGATATAGTATAAAATATGTGTTTTTTCCGTGCTGTCCGACGAGAGGGCTCCGAGCTCAGAATTTGGCCCAAACCCAGAGTGAAGGAGGGATGCTGGAAAACTGTCGTGGAACAGAGGTAAGTCGGCTCTATATATAAGCCTCCTCTTGTGCTGATTGAGATTATCTGAACTTGCTCCTCCCGAACTTTGTTCATAAAACATCATTAAGGTATGAAATGCGACAACTGTATGCGAATGTCGTAGATAGTGTAAAGTCATACAGTTGTGTACCAGTACTTTTGTACGATTATAAGGTAAAACTTCCCAACAATGTCCACCCACCCTAAAGCCCGGGATACACTGAACAATTTTTGGCTGTCCCAGACAAAAGATTGCCATCGTGAAACAATTGTTGCGATTTCTGTGATCGTGGCTCTTAATCGGTGGTCCTATGTCGTACAGTGAGAGAGGTTCAAAGACGGCCGTTTTCCCGGTCTTGCGACCAAATGTAGCCTACGATCATTTTCTGACAGTGTCAGAAATTCAGCATGATCAACGCACAGTGTTTGCTGCTACGACCTACGTCTACTGACCAGCCAATAAAAATGCGACATGAAATCAACACGACATGGCGCTAAAACTTAAAACTTACCTCAAGCTCTTTTTCCTTCTTCTTTCGCCGCTTCCTTTTTATTTTCAGCACACATACAAACTACAACTGCCAAAGTGTGATTCAACATAGTGTTTTGTTTACCAGTAGCGCATGCTGATGATGTTTTATTCTTTTATAAAATTTTGCATCGTAGCCTACGAGTCAATAGGTGTCATGATCGTACAGTCTAAATGCATGTCGTACCCAAGTTTAGTAGATCCATGTCGCACAGTGTGATAAAGTAATGATCTTATAGGATTGCTAAAATCGTGCAGTGTATCCAGGGCTTAAGACCTCAATGCGTAAAGCTGCAGTCCGTAAGTTGTGCCTCTTTGTCGCCATCTCTGTTTGAAACCTGCAATTGCAGTTATTTGCAGAATTATCATCTTTATGTGGGTTGTGCATCAGCGCGGATGAATCTAATGTTTGCTGTCAGTCTAATGATACTCCGGAATCACAGATTGTAGTCTTGGAAGTACGACCAAAATAAGAATTTTCACCGGAAAATGTCATCTGAACAAGTAAGTAACAAATCTGCCTCTTTTGTTCTGAACAACTGAGAAAAAAAGCATTACAATAAATCACGCTGCCAATGGTGATTAATTCTAACGATCGCTTAGCTCATATCACATCAAACCATGCAAGTTATTACTATTGTTATACTTTGTTCTTAAATTGTTAATGTTAACAACATCAGCATTGCGTGACTACGTGAATTTAGTGTGTATAAGCATTACATGTAGATTTCAATTTCTGTAGTCTAATCTGCAGCGTTAATTTGTCATACCATACAATCCACCATCAAAATGATGTTTAATTATTCCAGCTGCTGTGAGAAAAGGTTATAAATGATCCATCACCTGCAGCATATACATGCGATATAGCCTACTAGCTGGGACTCCTTCTTTATGTAAACAGACGTGACGTAATGACGCAAAGACAAACGGCGGCATGCTCGAATTTCCCGCGGAAACCTACCAGTACCACACGAATTAGAAAACATTATTACAAGCTTACCGTTGTAAATCGGACTAAGGTAAGGAGATAGTTTTGAACACTAGCTGGTTATGTACTTGCTCAAAAATTGATTACGTATGAAAAAAGTTACGTACTGCAGCTTTAAATGAAACATAAATGAGATTTCCATTATTACTAAATTTAAATTTGTATTATTTAATTTATCATCATAAAAGTATATAAACTAAAAAATTGACAACCCTCTACTACTTGATACAGTTAAGAACCCCCTTCTAAATCTCTTTGAAATCCACTGATAAAACTACAGTGAACAGGTTTGCTAAATGCTAAGTCATTTTTACATCTTTATGACAGCTGGAACATAGTTCAGTTCTTGGCAAAGTGCCCGAGTTCCTACATCAGCAGAATTATATCTTCCATACCATGTGCCATTAGATCAGCTATCAGTAAAACGTGTGGGTGTGTCTGTGTTCCTTTTGCAAAAAGTTGAGCATCCTATTTCATAAAAACACTCACGCATGATGCATTTGTCAATAACAGATAAGCCACCGTTGTGTTTTGCAATTTAAGATATCTCTTGAGTTTCAAAGGCAGAGGGGCCTAAAATATGCACGCCAGAAAATTTAGGGATGACCCAAATTATTGAGCTATTTACCTCCCGTTCTTTAGAGTGACCTGATTTGTGCTTTAAATCCCAGTCTTTTAAAATCCTTCTGTGTACAGTATGTGAAGAATGTCCATCTTAAATGAATGTAAACACACAACAGAGAGTTCATTGTCAGGGTGAGACTTTTCTGGCAGATGTTAGACAGGTGACCTGTGGTGCTGTGTTTCATGCTAATGCCATGTGCCACAACTACTGCAGGGATATAGAAGCTGAACACCACAAGACCTGCAGTTTTATACTGGATTTTATTCCAGTTTCGTGGGCTCAATCATATGAGAAGGCAGACAGTCTAATATGGGTGTTGTATATTGTAGACTGAAACAGCAGCCTAGGGCGCTGCTCAAATTACAGAACGTTGAGGAAAAACACACACACAGGCACGCAAGTCTGCTAGCACTCAAGCACACACCTTTCTTTCACTAGAACAGTTAAAAGAACCACACGGACACCATAGTTAACAATAAACTAATCTTATTTTGTCTCTTTTTATCCTGCTATTTACATCGGTACCTAATGTGCAAATTAATAATTTAAAGTAGTGTAAAACTCTCAAATGAATACAAAATCATATTTTACAATTCTAAGACAGTGAGAGTCCATGAGCTTTTCGAATATAAAGGAGGGAGAGGAAAAGCAGGAGGATGGGAGGCAAAAGACATAATTGTGGAGGTGTAGAAATGTGGGAAGAGAACGAAGCAGTGGACATCCTTGGCCAGGAAAGACAAAACACTTACAGAGACACGGCGTTGGTTAGCTGGACACTGCCTCACAACAAAACACAAGCGCTGCTCTTATGATAATCTTGTCCATGGAGTAGAAAAGCACTTGGTGGGGCATTTGCTTAGCAGAGACACACAAAGTGGCTAACACGCTAGTCATGCTAGTTAACTTGATTGGCGCAGCTACCTGTAACATCCTGATTTTCTAGCACACATTGAGAACTAGCGTTTTGAGCTGTGGTACACTTGTATGTTTGTTAGCCAGTTAGCCAGTCAGTAGCTTAGCATGTTGTTGTCTGTGACTGTTTTTGCACTGCTGTGATCAAAAAAAAAAAAAAGACCAAAAAAAGGTAGGCTTGTACCATTAAATGTCCAGTTTTTTTACATTTAGAGATTGGGATAAACAACGTATCCTTACCGGTCACGATACTACTAGGGGTTGCACCGACTACTGCCACCGACTACTTGCACCGACTACTTTACCATTTAACACTCTGCCATGACGCTTTAAACTTGACGTCGACTAGTCGCGGATCATGGCCTATAGAGGGCGCAAAAGGATAAAAAATCTTTGAAGTTCACCTTTACGAGAGCGCTCCACAAGATATGTTTGATTATACCATCTGGATGCTCAATATTGAATGGGTAAATGCATGTTTTAAACAGCTTATTGTACAGGTGGGTTAATCGCCGTTCTAAACTGCGCTGCTACACACTCGCACATCATGTGCAGATAGATCACGCGCATACAGAATTATTAAGTAGCACAGAAATGTATTATCAACACTGTTCTGTGATTTCATCAATAGAAAAGCTAAGAAAATTAAAAGTTCTAGCATATATTTCGTAACTAAAACACAAAGCTTCACTATTAGTGGAGAGACGCTGCCAGGTAGAATTAATTCACACGCAATCGCTCTCACTAATGCATTCATATAAATGTAATTCTTATTGTGCTACTTTATCTGTATCTGATTTAGAATGAGCAGAAATCCGTAAGAATAATAACGACCCAAAGACAAAAGAACTGATAAAAATAAACGTATGTAGGAGCAATAGGCTTGTGGGCAGTGCCATATGCCATAGGCAACCTGCGTTCCAGTCTCAGCTCGAGGTCGTTCTTACAGAATGCATTTTTCTTTCAGAAACGTGGGCAAAAATGCAAGGTCTCGAGACGCATTTTTTAAAAGTTGAACTGATTTGAACTTGAGCGCCCCGTTTTTAGAACGGCGTGTCATGCGCGAGGTGCTGCAAAAGACGCAAGACGCGAGCGCAACGGTCATATACATGTCCGCCTAGCACATATTTACATAGAAAAACAATGGAAAAATAACGCATTGCAATAGAAAAACGCATTCTGCGTAAACGGCCCCATATTTGTTCATTAATGGCGTCATCATTGACTAGTCAATGTCAACTCGGAAGTCGTTCAACCCCTAGGTACTACAGATTGACAAGGTGTAAATTAATCTGAGCTTTTGTCCAAACTAAATATTACTGCACCAAGCAACATATGAAAATTTTGTCCATCGCTTGGTTTAACTGGGTAGCTCCACCTAAAGTGCAATCTAATTGGTTTGTTAAACGTAAAATGTGTTCTGATTGGATATGAAGTTGTTGTCACCACATTTTCGTTTTCATTGTAGACATGAAAATTGCAGTTGTATATATATATATATTCCACACTCTGCCTTGTTAGAACATGATTTTACGCTGCTGTGTAACATTTGAGTTAAAAATCTAAAATGCTTTTCAGAGGTAGATTTGAACCTTTAAATAACCAATTTTACATTTATAGATTTAGTTGCTTCTATGTATATGATCATCACAATTGTGTGGTTAAGACTAATATTCCTGAGGACAAATGAAATGGAGGTGAGGGACCTTTTTGGCACATGAGAGGCTAGCATGGCAGTGTTAGCATGAGTGCTACAGAATGTTGATGAGCAGTTGCCAGTTGCTTGTAGCCGAGCTGTGCCATCAGTGAAGGTATTAAACAGTTGACACATACACAGTTTCATAAGCTTTCCACCTTTAGTCCACTGCTGAAGTATATACTTTAAGGGTTTGCATTTCATATCCTCAGGTAAGGTGGTAAATTAGCATTCGCTAGCATGACTGTGTTATATATTGCAAATACAGACAGCAATGAGTGGAAGTCAAATGCTTACTGTATCGAATGTCAAGTAGCACACAATAGTGAGGTTTCATTTGATAACATGATGGAATGCAAACCCTCCTATGAAAAGGCTTTATATTACAATATAGTGCATGATGGAAAGTCACAAGATCAATCTGAGAGCACACTTTGATATGCCACATATTGAATATTTTCCACCATAATAATCCTTGTACAGCAGACCCTTTACAATCACATCGATATCCCTTAGAAACATATGGTGAAAAGTAGAATATGGCTGACGTCATGAATGCATAGATAAAAGGGGGGAGGGGTGGCGGTTGTTAACAAACTTATTGCTTTCAAAAAAATCAGAGTGCTGAAAAGTGGACCTCCCTCCCTTGTAATTATTTGCAATGCACAGCAAAATCAATGTTAATCGATATTAAGATTCCAAAGAGCTATGCTGTGAAGTATTGCATTATAATGACCTCTAAACTGAGTTTTCCTTTCAATGATTTGGGAAACTCCATTAGAGACTGACATATGCTTTTACATCTCTTTCTGCATGTACAAGGAGTTTTACAACACAGACTGAGCAAAATGCACAGACGAGAGCTTTTACTCTAGAACAAGTAAAAGACTGAATTCAATCGGACATAGGACAAACAAAAACACAATCTCTGGCCAAAGCTGTAAACTGATTCTGGTTGCACTTCCTGTTATTGTAAAGCAGTGTTTGTTCGCTATTGAGAGTAAAGTAACAAGAATACAAGGAGGCTGATCTTAAATATAGTAGGAAAATGTTATGCCAGTTCTTTGTATCACTTGCAAAGTGCAAAAAGGTGGTGGTGTTGCTGTTCTTTTCACACACATTGGGGGTGGCTATATATGTGTGCATGTCTGCAGGGCTATCCAGGTCGGTGCACTTTCACCTCTCGTTCCCTGCGTTTCAGCTCCTCTCTATAACAGTAGGAGCAAAAGTTCTCTGTCTCGGGTCGGCCATAGAAGGTGCAGTTCTCCCTCCTGCAGCGTTTCTGCTGAAAACAGTACATTGGGCAAACACCACTCTGCCCTTTGGTTTTGTCCTGCCCCAGCCAGGCATGGGGCATCGGGTCCTCATCTGCAAACTCCAGACAGTCCCGGATGTCGCCAGTGTTAAAGCCGTTGGTATAAGTGTGGGACTTATGTTCCCCAGGCATGTTGTACGGTAGGGTGTCTACGGCATTCACGGTACGGATGCCAGACATGCGGGCTGGGCTATAGCTCTGAGAGGACAGTGAGCGGTTTTGCTGGGGGTAGGTGGCACAAGTTTTGAGAGTGCCCACCATTGGCTTGTAGGACTCATCTTGGTAGCTGGATGACTGCACATTGACATCCCTCAGGTGGATCACACTGTGCCTTTGGATAGGTGGTGTATGGCTATAGTGAGCAGAAACAGGGACTGGTCCAGGTCTCTTAGCACCGTTACTAGGGGAGGAGAAAGGGACAGGGGACATGGAGGATCCTGGAATGGAGGCTGGGATAGGTATCGGTATGGGAGAAGCAGCAAGCTTTGGACTTCCCCTTTCTTGGACCTTCACAGCCTGGGAAAGATTATGGCTAGGGTGCAACACCGGTGAGCAACTCTCAGGTGGAGAGCTATCTGAACGCTCCCTTTGGAAAACACTCTCCTGCTCAGGCTTCTTTAGTGCCACCCCATTGGTCTGAGGCTTCTTCTCAGCCTCAGTCTTTCTCTTCTGTTCCTGCTCAGCACTGAAGCGTTCTTGGGCGCTACTCAGGTAGAAGCTGATCATCTCTTCATGAAATTGGTGTCGATGGCTGGTGAGCAGCAACCCAGCAAAGATGAATTTGCGCTCACCCTGCATGGCTGCTCGAAGGATGTTCAGGCTGAGTTTGACATCTGTGCTGTACTTCCAGTTGTCCAGTGTCCGATCACCCGAGATTTTGCCTGAACCTGGCGGTCTCTCAACAGGTGAGCTACCAGAAGCACGGTCTGTAGGCGAGGGGCTGGTTGTCTTCTCTGAGGAGGATGTGCTGGCCGACTGGCCTGACTCCTCTTTGCTCCCTTTTCGGGTTTTTGAGTCCTTTTTCTTAGATTTCTGCTCTCCGTTCTCTACTGTTCGACCGTTTGTCGATGTGGACTTGCTGATCTTGCCATGGACAAGTCCTCCAAGTCCACCCATATTCTTCTTAAGTTTGATACCCAGAGTCTTGCTGAAGCTGCCCAGTTTGTTGGCCACTGAGTCTGCCCGTGTTTTGTCTTTGTCCTTTCGCTGCTTGTCCTTGTCCTTCTCCTTATTTGACTTTCCATTATTGAGGTTGGAGTTACTACAAACAGACTCCCTGTCCGAGTCCATGGATTCTGCCAGAGACTGTACATCCTCACCTGCAGAGGCAGTTGGAGACTCGGGCTGAGCCAAGGGAGCCTGTAATACACAAATTGGCCATAAGGACTCAAAACTGAGGTTACATTTAGCAAAGTACTGTTGTCAAACATTACAGAACCTGAGAAAAAAAACTGCTCCTGGAGGGCTACCATCCTGCAGATTTTAGTGCCAACCCTAATCAAACACACCTGAACCAGCTAATCAAAGTCTTTAGGAATATGTGAAAACAACAGTCAAGTGTGTTGGAGCAAGGTTGGAACTACAGGGGGTGTCCTGGTGGCTAGAACCACTGCCCCTCTGCCCCACCCCAAAAGTGCTCTTTTTTTGGTTCGGGGACTGCTCCTCAAAATATCTGTGCATGGTCCTGCCTCCAGAAGCATTTTTTTTTTCAACTAATAAATGGATGATCACTTACTCTTGTTTCAGAAGGAATTCGAATCCATGTTACATTCATGTAGTTGTGCAGAAGGTTTAGTTTAGCTTCCAGTGATAGAATAAGACTAGAGTGAGAGAGAACATAGTCAAACATATTTTCTAAAACCTGATTTGTAGCACAAAAGGTTTTTATCAGCTCAAATGAGGCCTGCTGCAATTTCTTGTCATCTCTTACGTGCCAGTGAAGGAACGGTAGAAATTAGGAACTCAATCAGTGCATAAATCTAGTTTCCAGAGAATGACAGCAATTAGTTTGCATTCATCAGTCTATTATGGAGCCAATGGAGTTGGGGCCAACTCGTTACAGTTGCTTTATCGCAGATGTTTGTTTTGTGTCTTTGTTCTTCCTTCTGTAAATCATGGCTGGGGTGGTGCTGCTGCAATTTATTTATATGCTTTAATTGTCTGACCTCTGGAAAGTTACTGGAAACATCCTGCACAAGTCTTCTTAACCATAAGACAAAATGCAAGAATATGCAATTGATAAAAGTTTGGAATATGTACAGGCTTTAATTAGTGAATGAGGCTTTAAGATGATTCATTCAAGGGCAGATCGACCTCTGTGAGGATAATGTGGCCTGGTGCCATGTGCTGGGACCTTCTGGACAGATTTAACCCTTCTAAATCCCTCATATGGTAAAAATAACATATAAATAGAGGCCCTTATTTGGCTCCAACTGACCTTTGTCTCAATTACCTCTCATTCAGGCTAGAGCCTGCTCACAAATTATTAATTTAATTTTGCTAAGCTTGCTGTAGGGGTGATTGGAGGATGAGAGAGAGAAAAAAAGGGGTCTTACTTTGCCAGCTTAGCATTGTCATTGTCATCCCTCCCCCAATCCCAGTCCCTCCCAGGGTCCACCGCGAAGTGCAGCGCTAGCAGCTTGTGCTCAGAGTCAGTCAGTGGGATGACGGCTGAAAGGGAGGGACAAAAAGAAAACATGAAAGATTTAGATGTAACATTCAGATGTGGGATGAATTTACTGCAAACCAGGTTGCCACCAGTTTTAAAACAGAATGAAGCAAATAGATGGATACTAAGTCTAGGGAAAGAGTGTCCTTGCTCAGATTAATGACTACACTGCTTAGCTTCTCTTAAAGGGATAGTTCACCCAAAAATGAAGGATGTTATTTTGTTATTATGTTTGAATACACTGACGTCCAACCTGTGCCATAAACACCATATTTAATTTGACAGGCGAAGATTATCAGTGCATAATAGCTAAATTTTTGTGTTGTCTTTCACACAAAGTGTGAAATTTTTCATTTTTGGGTGAATTATTCCTAAAAAACTGACTCAGTGTTCTGCTCCTCACAGAGAATCATCAATTCCTTCTTCACTAGTAGGTATGACAAAACTGAAAAACTTGTAAGAGAAACACAAATCATATTTCCAAGCTTCCAACACCCATTTGACAGGAAAAACATTTCAACATTAATCAAGCGGTACACGGCCCATACGTGGGTAGGCCTGGGTGCGGCACTGTTCCTAAAAAGAAAATATCACAGCCTTCCATCCATTCTAACTACTTCCATTTTCCCCCTTTCCCATCACTCTATTCATCACTATACCTGACTAGTCTTTTCAGACAACAAGCACTGGACAGAATGGAAGGGAAAAGAGAGAGTGGGTTGAAACAAGAAAGATAAAGAGAGTGATTCAGTTCTCGTGACTGTTGGAAAATACAGCATGTTTGAACAGAAGACATTCCAGCCCCTTCTGTCACAACCATACTCTCACAAACATGCACTCTCTGATAGAACAAACTGTCTCCTCTCCTCATGAACGGTCTGCCATTTGCCAGGTGACTGCTGGGTAGAACTCACAGTGTACCAATGATGAACATAATGCTCTTCGATGACTCATTGAAATGACACTACGCAGAGTAGGAGTGAGAGACTTCGAGTCACAGTAATGAATGAATGTGTGTGAAAGAAAAGGTCAAGGAGAGATACATTTTGTGTAGTAAGGCTGATAAAAGTAGAAAAAAAAATAAAATAAAATCATGATAAAGCCATATAAGATTATTATGAAACCCTAGTGTGCAACCCTAGTGTGTAGAGCATTTTCCACAGTAAGACATGAGCATACTTGAAACACACTTCCTCCCTGTTGAATTTTCAATCAGCACACGACTTTGCCTCCCACTCATGTCTTTTAATTCACAATCCTGGCAACAACAAGTGCCAAAAATGTCCAGCTGGTCCACTGAACATTCATATAATCCAAAATCTCAGTCCACCCTTTAAGAATTCCCAACTTTTATTCACTTCAGCAAGACATTTTGTCTTAAATATGTACCTTTCATTCAGTTTAAGTTTTCACTAACAACAAAGCACCATGGAATTACTATCTGATATCATTACTGTACCATGGTACCAGCACAGTACTTTTTGCAAGGGTTAGGAAAGGATGCCAATAGAGAACATCTGTAAACAGCTACTTTTTCAGAAGTATTTATCCTATTTATTCTCCATGTCCAAATATGCCTACTATAAAACTATTGATTTATAGTCGTAGATTATAAGTAAAAAGTTTATTGCAAAAAAATTCAGACATAAAAAATATATAAGTTGCTTAGGAGTATAGGGCAGGGGTGTCCAAAGTCGGTCCTGGAGGGCCACTATCCTGCAGAGTTTAGCTCCAACTTACCTCAACACACCTGCCTTGAAGTTTCTAGTATGTCTAATAAGACCTTGATTAGCTGGTTCAGGTGTTTTTAATTGGGGTTGGAGCTAAACTCTGCAGGACAGTGGCCCTCCAGGAGCAGGACTGGACACCCCTGGTATAGGGAGATTGTCATTCGCACTGCTTCATGGGAGTAGGAGGTCACTGCTGAGCTGTTATGACATGGTTCTTGTTTTCATAGTAACATCAACTGGATAGGTGGATTCAAGTCAGATCTCTCCACAGGATTATGGGTAGTGTAGTTAAACAACAGGAATTTGGCAATTAAACAAACAAAAGAAAATTGAAAATAAAGTCAGAATAACACTGACTAACAGAAGCATATATTATTGCCTCATAATCTCAAATCTTTCTTTGATAGGAATGTTGCTCCAAGACCAACAAAAAAATGTTGATCCAAGAAAACATCTAAGTTGCCAAAATCATTTACCCCAGCCATCACGTTCTTTTCACTGTTATTGAAACACAAACTGCTGGCGCATATGAGGCTATGAGGTTTCTTCCAGCATTTTGTGGGTCAAATTCTTGGGGAGTCACACCAGGACAAGAAAGAGCATCCAAAGTCCAAACTGAAAGAAATGTAGGTGGAATTCCCAAAGCAGAGCACACACTGTTCAGAATAACACACAAAATCGTACACGTGGGCATGCACTCATACATAAAGCTAACCAACAAGTACCTCATTGTGTTCCCCATTGCACACACAGATACAGTTTCCCACCAGAGTGGGGTCAGACGGTGAACGCTGGAGCTATGTGGGGTTGTGTCCCGACTCCTACACTGCAGCTGTCCTCCTTTCTTTGGCCCAGCATACACACTCACACGCTTCAGCTCGCACTGTTGTTACCAGTTGGGCTTATTCCAGGTCCAAACACCGCCACTGCCAGTTCTACCCTGAGGGACTGGAGCATAATGTATTTTGTATCCCTTCTGGCAGTCATGCAAACCTGTCCTTGACTGACCCACCTCAAATGTATACACTTGAAGACTGTGACGTCGAGGGCCGCTCTCAAGAAATGAGCGCCGTTGATTCCTGTAATATTTGTTGGTATTCAGTACCTCTACGCCGTCTGTCTGTTATTACAACCCAAATACACTGACTGAATAAACAGGAGCGAGTGATAATGGACAAGTAACCATAAGATGACGAGACTGTAAATAAGGTCTTTCACTGAGCGCTGCCTTGATAATACAAACAGAAGTTGTTGACAGACAACACTGCTCATGGAGTCTGACATGCTACATTACAAGCGCATTACATGCAGAGTTTATTCTGTTGGCACGAGGGGGAGGTTGATGTATGCCGAGTGGGTCTGGCTGCACGACATGGCACTGCCTGAGGAAAGTTATGAGCAAGAATATCTGTCATGTGCTGCATGTGTGATATAATCCTTTTGAGAATGACTCCCAAGGCATTATTTCCCGGGATCGTTGTGGTTTTCTTGACTCTTCCCCCTCTGGTGGGTGATATCAATCATTGCAGTTGCGCCCACTGAGGAAAACAATTAGTCCGCTTTAGTCACGCAAACCGAGCTTGTGCTTGATGAGGTGTGAATTCAGAAGTTTCGTTCGCAGCTGTGTATTTTACAGCCATTGTAAACAATAATCATGCAGCTAAACAAAGCTTCGACATGAATCCCAAAAGCATGAGTGGGAATCTGATTGCCTACATATTTTCCAGGGCCACAAATAACACGCAAACTGTATACAGAAAGTCTCCTGATGGTTACTGCTGATTGTGATGTGAGGAATCTGGATGTTTTTAACCGAAGCTTGGCATGAGCTGGTCATGGCACAAGAAGGTTTTTCATTCTTACAAGTTGAAACTTCAAAAGCTGCCCGCCAAATGCCAAAGAAAATAGAGGTCTTCATAAAACTGGACAGGCACGTCTCAAAATAGCAACACACGTTTCCTATTGGTTGACTGGTGTCATATAAAGTGTGACCACAGAAAAATGAAGGTGCATTAAAGCAGTACTAGCATTGCACGTCACAGGGAAACCATTTAGTATATCTGCAACCCACAGGAAAAGTGCCTCTATAGCAAAAAAAAAAAATAAAAAATCTAAGGGCCTTAAAGCCAAAAACAGCTTAAAATCAATGACATATAACAATTACCCTGTGGTTAAAGAAAAATTATGAGTGGAAAAAGAGAAAAGTGGATGAAAGGTATATGACCACATTTTGTACTCCTCGACTAATACTTTTAACTTATGTCTAACCATAAGGAATAGGGAAAGGTTTTGCTATCTGTATAGCGACTAAATGATGATTTAAAGAAAACATCTTAATAAAAGAACTAAATAACCGCTTATTTACAAAATTAAAGGGCAAAAATGCTTCTGTAAGGTGTAGGGTTGTGGTATAGCAACTGCAATTAGCATAACATAGTCAAATGGAAGTCCTCACCATGATAAAATAACAAGTGTGTATGCGCATGAGTGAATAAGAGTCTGAGGGTTTGTTTTTATTTTTAGGAAGAATGACAACAGCAAAGAAAACCAAAAGTAGACTATGTAAAGACTCCATGAATTGACTTGACACAGATTTCTTCCCTGTGGTGACACATATTAAAACAGGAAGTTTGAGCTAGACAGGCTTGTCTCCTTTCTTTTTTTAAATAGCTTTAATTTACATCACAGCTGTTAACTATATGTAACTCAGGAATGTGGTATTAAGGGGCTTGCATTTTCATTCTAAAGAATTTGATTGGACAAAAAAATTGGCCTGCCCTCGTGTGCAGAATGAGTGATCCAAATTTTTTCTTTGCTTTTCTGGAAGAGAAAGGGCCCTATTTTACCGATCTAAGCACATAGTCTAAAGCGCATGGCGCAAGTGTGCTTAGGGCATGTCCGAATCCACTTTTGCTAGTTTAACAACGGGAAAAATGGTCGGCGCGCCCGGCGCGTGGTCTAAAAGGGTTGTCCCTATTCTCTTAATGAGTAATGGGTGTGTTTTGGGTGTAACATGCAATAAACCAATCAGAGTCTCATCTCCCATTCCCTTTAAAAGCCAGTTGCGCTCACGCCATGGCGGATTCGCTATTTACATGCCGGAATTTGCAAGCAGAAAAACTGAACGTTTCTCTAGTGAGGAAACGGATCTGCTCGTGCGCAAGGTTAAAGCGTGCGAGCAGACCATCTACGGGAAAAGCCGGATTTCACCAAAGCATTTTTATGCACACAATAATAATCTTTTACATTGTAATCCTTTTATTTTTAATATTTGGCATGTTTGTGTGCTGCTGCGCGTCCCTGTGTGTGTAATAAGCAAAGTGTATGCGATATAGGCGCATATTAATAACGCGCGCTTTAAATAAAAAAACAAATATTGCGCTATTAACTTTAGACCAGGTTTCAGTTGGTCAGTGGCGCAATCTATTTCAGTTGCCTCAAAATAGCAACACGCCAATAACGCGCCTAAACACACCTTGTTTTCAGACCAGCACGCCCATGGGCACACAAATGGGCGCAAATGCATTTGCTATTTAAACAACGTGGCGCAGGATGTGAAAATGATAACTGCGTCGGGCTGAAACTAGCAAAAAACACTTGCGTCGCAACGCATTGCTCTGGTTGTATGATAGGGCCCATAGAGTGTAGATTTTCAATGTGCATATCTGCTAAATGCAAATTATTTTATGAACTTTTAAAAGTAGTCTAAAATATAGATGTTCAAAGCTAGCAAACAACGAAAGCCACAAAACTCATGTGAAAAATGTCACGGGGTCTTTGATACACAACTCTGACTCTCTTCTCTCTCTCTCTCTCTCTCTCTCACACACACACACACACACACACAAAAGAGTCTCAGTGTTCTCGGGAAACCGCTGGCACCTGAACACACACTGGGCAGACGGGCACTCCCTGGCAGACCCGAGCGGAAGATCCGGGGGGCGGGAGGAGGGGGGGGTATCACCCACCAAGGCAGCCACACAGAGACAGACTCTCTGTCGGGAAGTGGAAGAAGGGAGGTAGGGGTTTGGGAGGAGCAGATTAGGTCCTAAACCACATGTAGGGGTTGGCCTGGACTGATCTGCCCTAAATGGCAGAGGCCAAGCGGTTCTTTAGGGATGGAGAGAAAAAGAGGGAGAGATCGGGTAAGAATAGAATCATGGTGAAATGAGTCAGAGGGAGATGCCCTGTTGTGTGTGCATTTGTGTTAAGGAGTGGTAAAGTGTATGTGGTGCCTCATGGCGCTAACTTGTCTACAGACACGCGGCATCAATTGACCTAATTTGGCTCAGAGGGAACCCGAGGCAAACACTCCTTCACCACAAGCAGTGATTCCCAACTAGGGTTACTTTGAAATGTTTAGATTTTAGATCATCAAAATTTAAGGATTTTCCATTTAAGGAAAGAAAACAATATAGTATGTGTATGTTGTCAGTTTGTGTGGATGAGACTTGTGTGTGATTTTCCATACTTGCTTCGATGATAATTTAATTCCATCATAAAAAACTGCAAATGACTTTTCCTTTTCTGGATTTCATTAATAAATAAATTTGCTGTTAGGTCATTCTTAAAGGAAAGTTTCTAACCTGTCAAAATTTATCAGACAAAGTAGCTCAGGTGTCTCATTAAAGCAAGAGGAAACTACTTGAGTTATTCAATCCACTGTGTTTATTTTAAAAGTTATAATTGTAATATAATATAATATAATATAATATATGAATGAATGTTAAATGATATCCAGTAAGACACATTTTAAACAAACGATTGGCAACCCACCAATTTCCTGTATTCCAGACGGGAGTGAGCAAGGTGTTTTTCTTTTATTTTCAGAGGAGTCAGTCATTCATATCCTGGAGAAATGGGACTACAGCGAAGGCCTCTAATCTGTCAACAACCCGCTGCTTCAAACCGACCACATGCTTTTAGGGTCATCGGGTACGAGAGGGTGTGCGAGGAGGTTTCTTGCGGTTAACAGAAGGAGAGAGTGCCATCTAGTGGGATAAACACTCAACCAATCCATTCTCTTATAAAAACATCACCCAGACATGTTATTTACATAAACTACAGACAATGTTGTCTAAATCCATTTTTAAGGCACAAAACCACATCAAATATGTTCTTCAAAGAAACAAATCAGAGTTACTAATTGGCAAACTAACATATGGAGGCTAGTAGTCAATTTTTTCCAATTTTTCACCGTTATAGAGTGCTGCAGGAATTTTTGTAGGCCAAAATCCAAAAACGAGTTAGCATTTTAGCACTTTTGGTTCTATCGTTCTGAAGTCAATGGGTTAAATGCTTGAAATAAGGTCTGTGGTGAACACAAGCTCAAGATATTGTCATGTTTTATTCTAAGACTTAAAATACATCCCTCTTGTCATTTTTTAAAGCTTTTACTTGTCTTACAAAATGGCAGTTGCTAACAAGTGGCTAAATGGGACTACAGAGTTTAAATTGGGTTTTGGTTGAGGAACCAGTACTCTATTAAAGGGCATGTTATCACACTATGGGGCAAGTTGTCATCACGGAACCTGCCATAAACAGCCTATTATATGACTTTCGGCCATATTTAATAGAATATAGCTTTTTGCTATAAAGTTAGAAGGCATTAAACATATGCGACTACTTCCCTCATTACAAATTTGACAATTTTCACAAAAATTTACAAATAAATATTCTGATTTAAAGGGTTTTGAACTACATAATTGAAACCACTGCTAGAGTGCTACATTTGTGTAATTGGATTTGACTCAAAACCTTATAGTTACTGAAATATGGCCTATGTGACAACTAGCCCCGGTGTCCTCTACATTATTAATTCGATTTTTGGTAGTGTTCAAATGTCTCATGGCACAAGCAAGGTTTTGACCATCTTTGTGCCTGGCAGTTGGTGTGGGTTTGTGCCTGGCAAATGCCCTGACTGTAAACTGCAGTGTGTATGTGTGAAGAGAACAGCTTGTACTGTAATGACAGCTTCAGTGTGTCAGTGAAATGGGGGTTGGAGAGAGGGAGAGAGAGAGAGAGAGAGAGAGAGAGAGAGAGAGAGAGAGAGAGAGAGAGAGAAGCATGAGTGGATCTCTGCCTGCATTCCCATTCAGCCCTAGACAACATCAGCCTGTTGTGTGTTGTTTTACCTCACACTGGCACCACTGCAGTGTACAGACCATACTTCTGAGGGGGCGGGGCGCATTATAGTGTACATTACACTATACTATACAGAGTACAAGATAAACCATAATGGTCTAGAATGGAGGCTCTAATTCAGACAGACAGCTAATAATGCCCTTAACTGGGAGCCAGACTCCCTGAGAGAGTCTGAAACAGTACTAAACAGTATAGTTCCTTTTTTTTTTTTTCTGTCTCAGTCTCCGATCGACTGGAATCTACGAAATGTGCTTTTAATAATTGATCAAAGGTAATTCGATTTCAGGTCTGCATTATTCATTTAGCATGAGATGGATTCGAGTCGGTTCTTTGCTAAAATTATTTGAATAGGACGAATGAATCAGCAAACAAAATAATTAAACCTCACTGACTTCAGGTTCACACTCAGTATTGCATACTAACGTATTTTTCATACTACTTCTACAGTATGCAGTCTACAAAATGTGCACAGTATGCAAATTTTAAGTATGCATGCAATACCAGCTTCTTTGTGTACTCTATTTCAGGTGTGATGAATGAACCTGAAATACTAGTTGTGATTTTTAATTAGAGGTTTTCACATAATACATTTTTACTCAAAAAAGATGCAAAAAAATTCCAAAAACTCCCCCAAAACTGGATACAAAACTCCAAAATTTAATTACACACAAAAGATTACATATTAGGGATGCACTAAAAATAAACCGATAAGCCGATATCCAATAAAAGGATTATAGTAATATTCTATATTATTTGTCTAAATATTTAAAAATAAAACACTAAAACCTAAATGCTATAAGGGAATTTAGGCATCACATCATTATAATATACAGTATAAAAAACATTAATTTTGAAACTGTGAAACCAGTGTTATTAAATTATTAGTGTTTATATTGTTTTTTTATGCCATTTCTCCAGATGCATTCATTTTGTTGTCCCAGCACTGACTAAGTGGCTTGTATTTACTTCATAACAATGACTAGTACTGATTTTAAATATGTTTTTCTCACTCACTTTTAACACTATTTAATCTAATTAGCAGCCTTTCAAAAGAGAGAAAGCTTCAAGAGCTCAAGCAACATAAAAACAGGACAATCTCACGCACCGAAAATGTCAGAAACTGTCGGTAGCGGTGTTTAGCCTTATACGTTCGAACCGGAGTCTGACAATTATGCCTACTGAGCCAGAGAATATATGTTGCATGGAGATAGACAGGTATAGTTTCAGTTTAATTACGGTTATAACTTATGTTGCCATACAAGTTTGTTGTAGCAGACCCCGTCTGCTATGATGGAGTTTTTTTTACTGATGATTAATAAACTGGTAAACTTCCATTTCCATCCTTGAGTAACAACTTTCGTGTTTTGTATTGACCCTTGTTCACAAAGCAGTCTGGTGTAAAATGATTCGCCCAGACATAAATTAATTTAGGTATATGGGGGCGCGTTCTCTTCAAAAATAAAACGAATCCACTGCGTCTTCAGCGGCTCTGATGTCGGGAGTAAATGAAGACGTCACTCTTACATCCGAGACGTTGTCCGTAAGCAATTCAGGCATGGAGAAAATGGCAGACAGTGTACAACTCACTCAGGGCGGAAACTATGCTAATACAGGACAATCCGTCAGCGGTCGTGGGCGGGGCCTAAGCAGTATGACATCATACTGCTCAGAAAATGAAAACGGCTTGTTATATGAGACTGTTGAGGTTTTGTGGGGATTAAAATAAAAGGAGTGGGTGGATTTTTATCATTATAGGGTGGTTGTGTTCACACACTGCCAACACATATATGTTCAAACACCATGCAAAAGTGAATTTTGCATAATAGGTCCCCTTTATTATCAATTAGACAACCTACTTAATCACTGCTGTATCATTGTTTAATTCAATCTGCTGAGATTGGTTGACGGTTTGGTGTCTACCTTGCTCTCTCTGCTGGTCTCTCTGCTCCATGGACACCAAGGCGGAGAAGTGGGCCTGGTCGTAGGCCAGCACCAGCGGGGAACAGTGACAGCGGTTGGGAGGAACCTCCAGTGGCAGGTACAGCCCTCCAAAGGGAATGGGTGCAAAAGCTGCAAGGTACGCACCACAAAAATGGTAGATGTTCATTTGTCTATATGAACTTTCAAATTAATCTATTGTCAAAATTCATACTTCAGTGTTTCTTTGACATTGGTGAAATTAAATCTTAAAGGAATAGTTCTCTTAAAATAAAGCTCTTTTAAAATAAAGCCAATCTTCCATTCCATTGGATCATCTTTGGAACACTGAAACAGCAAGTTGAACGAATCAGTCCGAATTTGTAAATTAATGGAACCTGATGCAGTTTTGTTCTTTGCCATTGTCGCCTTTGGCTTGCTTAGTTGGGGACGATTAATGTTCAGCAATATTATTGATCTGATTACATCGGATGAGAACAAAACATGAACTGAAATGAGCTGAATAATGAGACTATTGTCTTCTGTAGAACTGCTTTATAGCTGAATTTAACTTGTTTCATAATGAATGAAGTTTACATAGTTGTTGAACTGAAATGAATCAACACTGAATTGAGCTGAATTAGGACAGCTACAGCTGCGTTTCAGCAGAATTTGAATCTGTCTCATATTTGATAAAGTTTGCAACATTAATTCTGTTACTTTCCTGTTTATGTTATTGTGAAGCTGCTTTGAAACTATTTCAATTGGGTAAAGCACTATACAATTACTTGACTCAAATGAATAGTTTGTTCATGAAAACTAGGGCAGAAGTCAATATTTTCAGTGAAAAATTAAATAATTTCAAACTGTTTCTCACATAAAGCTTTCATATGGATGCAGGAGACTTCTGCTTCTTGTAAATGGTCTGCTTTTGTGTCCTTTTGGAAGTTTTAAAGCTGTTTTTTTCATGAAAGAAAGTCATGGTTTGGAATGTAAATGATGACAATTTTAATTTCTGGCCATACTAATCCTTTAAAAGCATTCAAGCATGTAATTACAGTCGCACAAAGTTGAGTTATCAGGTATTTAATAACTCTTGATAACAGCTTTAATTGGTTTTCCACAAAAAATAAAGTTGTTTTCTATTTAAACAGGGTTAAAAAAAGAAGCTATGAAGCCTTCTAGTGGTCTGAATAAAAGAACTGCACATATTCTAGCTGGAAAAATGACTGGATTGTGAATCTTACCTTCCCCTCCGGAGTCTCTGAGCATGGTGTCAGCTATTACTACGATAGGTCTTCTCAGAACATGGGCCAATACAAACACATGGAACTCCTCCAAACTCTCGTAAACCGGGTCTTCTGAGTTGTCCACACTTTAGGAGACACACATATAGAGGTATATTTGATGTCCAATATAATTTTCATTTTCATGACATAAGAACGGTTTTATAATGGTGAAAGTAAGGAAATTAAACCAATACAGGCAGTTCTTTCTAATTACAGCAGCATTTTTAATAATGTGTGCAGCTTCCAATTCACCATAACGTCACATCTAATGATCTACAACAAATATGGCCGTGTTGAGAATGAACTACTTGCACACTGTTACTGCATACTGTACAGTATATACTGAATAATGTCTACTAATTAAAAAAAAAAAATATGCAAAATACGTGTAGCATGTGAAAAATACTATGTTTGTGCAAATCATATCTTAAAAAATAAACAGATATGAATTACATTAAATTACTAATTTCAAGCACTTCATTAGCACAAACCACCAAACCATCATCACGCAGAGCAATTTATTAACGCATCCCTTAAGTTACACTGTGTTTTGAAACTGTATTTGACATTTAAAATGCTGTACCAGACTTACAAAACATTGTATATAGCTGTTTATGTCATTGTTTGAGGCTTAATAAAGTGACTGATATCTCAAACTTTTGGTCCTTTTACACAAGTGAAAAGGAAGCTGTTTATATTTAGATCACTATTGTGAGAGCAAACATAACACTGATCTCTCTGAGAAAAACAGGAAGCAGTATTTTCCAAGCCAGAAGAGTCTGAAGCATGACCAGAGACCTGGCGGTTGATGCTTTCACTTTCCAGTCAGAGTGACTTCAGAAGGCAGATTAAAGGTAAGGGGTATGTTTCCTTCTGAAGCAGGATTTGGTCGAAACTTGAATTTGACCGCAGCGCTTCAGTTGACAGTACTGAAAGGAGAAACCAAACCAAACTGATGTCTGCCAGCGCAGAGTTTCCACCATGCATATCTGTGACCTGAGATCAACTGTTCTGGTTTATACATGTTCACTTAAAATTCAGGTGAAATAACTTAGCGTCACCAAAAGCGTCAGCAAAAATGTTTTCAAAAAAGTTGTCCAAACACTCGCCTTGTCTGCCATTGGTCGAACAAACAGATAGCTCCACCCCAAACGCAAACAATTGGTTGAGCCAGTGTTGCTATGCTGGGCTGGCTGGATTTCTCAAACAACAGAAAAATGTTTTGAAAACACCACAGAGACATAGAGCTACATTTTTGGGAGGAATCAGCCTAGATAAAATCAGTGGTATACTTATAGTTTTCTTTGCATATAAAACTGAGATAGGAGAAAGTATTTTAACATTGAAAAAAATTACACTGGAGTGTTTCCAGTTCTTATAATGGTTATAGATTTAAAGGACAAAATTCAGAAAAATCGGAATCATATTTCAGAGTTTAGAATTAAATACTAGATGTAACGGACGTAGGCCAGTAAGAGCTGTGCATGTAACCCTCACTCCCCTCGCCTCAAGAGGCGTGCTATCGACTGATGCTAGTGGCTGTGGTCTTTAGCATCCTTGTTAGTGTACTCGCCTCCCACGCCGGTTCGAATCCCGCTCAGAGTGGGTTAAGTAGGACCAGTTACATTTGGTGCCGTGACCCAAATGGGAGTGAGGTTTAGAGGGGTGAGTATAACAGACGTAGGCCAGTAAGAGTTGTGTGTGTAACCTTCACTCCCCTGGCCTCAAGAGGCGTGCTTGAGACTGGTGCTTGTGGCTGCGGTCTTTAGCATCCTTGTTAGTGCGCCCGGTTCCCACACCAGTTCGAGTCCCGCTCGGAGTGTGTTGAGTAGAACCGGTTACATTTGGTGCCGTGACCCAGATGGGAGTGGGGTTTTGGGGGGTGAGTGTAACAGACATAGGGTAGTAAGAGCTGTGCGTGTAACCCTCACTCCCCTGGCCTCAAGAGGCATGCTAGCAACTGGCGCTAATGGCTGCTGTCTTTAGCATCCTTGTTAGTGCGCCCGCCTCCCACGCCGGTTCGAATCCCACTCAGAGCGGGGTGAGTAGAACCGGTTACATTTGGAGCCGTGACCCGGATGGGAGTGAGGTTTAGAGGGGTGAGTGTAACGGAAGTAGGCCAGTAAGAATGGTGCATGTAAACCTCACTCCCCTGGCCTCAAGAGGCAGGTTAGCGACTGACGCTTGTGGCCTTGTTAGTGCACCTGCCTCCCACACCATTTTGAATCCCACTCAGAGTGGTTTGAGTAGGACCGGTTATATTTGGTGCCATGACCCCATAGAAGTGAGGTTTAGGGGGGTGAGTGTAACGGATGTAGGCCAGTAAGATTTGTGCATGTAAACCTCACTCCCCTGGCCTCAAGAGGCATGCTAGTGGTTGATGCTAGCGGTTGCGGCCTTTACTGTCCTTGTTAGGGCGCCCGCCTCCCACACCAGATACGCCAGTTCGAATCCCGCTCAGAGCGGGTCGAGTAGGACCGGTTACATACAGTACACAGTATATACTGAATATATATATATATATATGTTTTTAAATAAAAACAGTATGTGAAACAGTAATATGCAACAATAAATGCTTCAGATATTAGCATGCTACATTGTTGCTATCATCTTAGAAATTAAAGGGATAGTTTAAACTTTCTTCACGCTGTCTTCCCAAACCTGTATGACTTTCTTCTGCAGAACTCAAAACAAGAACGTTTAAGAATATTGAGGTACAAACAACATTGTCCAAACAATGCTGTTATCATTAATTAAAACATTTTTTAATTTAAAAAAGTAAAAAAAAAAAAAGTAATATAAAAATAAATAACTAAAATAACTAAATAACTAAAAATATAAAAGATAAAAGCTAATTAAAAAATAGTAATAAAAACTATAATAGCATACAAATAATACTATAATAAGACTGCAATGGACCTAACTGACTTTCATTGAATAAAAAATGTTAAAATATCTTTTTGTGTGTGTGCTCTGTAGAAGAAATTCGCACATGTTTGGAATGGCATGAGGTTACAGTAAATGAAAATGTAATTCAGATTTTTGGGTGAACAATCTCATTTGTGTGGGTTTTTTTTTTTTTGCAGCAAGATACATTGCAGTGTGGGATACAATGTTCCACACAGTGTGCGTTGATCTATACTGCACAATTTGGCAAACACAGTAGGGTATAGCTGTGCACAATATACATCCTGCAGAAAGAGTACAAGCATTTTGGTAGTATGCTAATCTGAATGAAGCCAAATATAATGTAACACTTCAAGTACTGCCACCAGGTGGCAGTGTCACACATTTAAATGTGCTCAAAGTAGTTTTTCAATCACACAAGCTCAATGCCACCGCACTCTTCTCCATGCATTATAACAGTCCCTTATATAGCTAAAGAAAGGTTCTTGATGGGTTCTTTGTGTTTTGAAAATGGCATAGTGTCCATCTAAAGGTCATGTGTTAAGTGTGGCTGCTAGATGGAGTTAATCTCTAGTGGCCTCTAATGGCAGTCTGAGTGCAGTGTGAACTGAAGATGGGCATGCTGGGACAGCCCTTAGCTCGCCCACAGTTCGAGTGCATTGTAGTTGAACTTTGGAGTGGAAATCATTGCACGTTACATACTGATGCCTTACAAAATGTAACGTGAGTAATGTATGTGTGTGTTTTGATGGGTAAATGTGTGTTGGAGGCTGATATGATTTTTTTATTCCATAGCATTTGATGTTGTATTGTTGCAAATGGTTAAACAATTGGCATAAGAGGACATGTTTACAGTTAAACGGAATATCTATACAGCAGGTGATAATGGAAAGACAACTGAATGTGACATAACAAGATGTAGATATGTGAGAATGTGGGTGAGCATTACCCTCCACTGGAGTTGCCGTTCTTGCTAAAGTGTGTGCGTGGCTCACTGGAGGCCAGCTTCAGCAATTCGTTCCACTCTCTCTCCCATTCCTCCTCTGTGTACACCAGCCCCGACTACAGAGAGAAAGAGATTGCTGATTTACAACATGCCCCATAATATTACTTGCAACATTTCCACTTGCTATTATTCCAAGATGCTCCATTTTATATCCAACACACCTGTCAAAAACACCTTTCCTCAGACCATAAATAAATACTTAATATTTATTAAGAACCCATTAAACTCAAGAAATAAACATCATTTAGATCATTTATATATTTAAAGATGCAATGTGTAAAATTTGGGAGGATCTATTGACAGAAATGCAATATAATATACATAACTATGTTTTCAGTGGTACATAAAGACCTTACATAATGAACCGTTATGTTTTTATTACCTTAGAATGAGTCATTTCTATCTCATGCACCGCGGGTCCCCCTCCATGTCAAGTTGCCATTATGAGCCGGCATGTTTCTACAGCAGCCCTAAACGGACAAACACTCTACAGAGCGGGTTTTGTCACTATGTTGTTGTTCTTCTAAATCGTTCGTATTTTTAGAGGCAGCTTGCATCGTCACTACGTTGAATACGCACGAAGTAGTAGTAGTAGCTATCTGGTTTATTAGAAGCAGAGACCGTTCTTTGTTAGAAGTAAGAAGAAACCTCATTGCTTCACACAGGCTACTCTCTACTCTCTCAGACAACGACATATCGGCCAGGCGGCCACTGTAGCTTCTCCGAAAGGGAGGGGTGTGCGCCGTTAGTTGCAGTTCGCAACCTCACTGCTAGATGCCGCTAAAATTTACACACTGCACCTTTAATTTTATAATTTATTATATTTTATTTATATAATTCATATATTTTATATTATATTTTATAGAATTTATATATGTTTTAAATGTAATGAAGTTTTTAATTAATACATTTTAAAATATGTTTTGTATGTATTTTACATAGAAATATTTATATTTATTCTTTCTGTGACAGAGACAGACAATAGGTAGATAGATGGATAGATGGATAGATTTATATTCAGTGTTGGGGTATTGCTTTACAAGTAATGCAAGTTATGTATGGACGGATGGATGGACGGACACACGGACGGACGGACGGACAGGTAGATAGATAGATAGATAGATTTATATTCAGTGTTGGGGTAACGCTTTACAAGTAATGCGAGTTATGGATGGACGGATGGATGGATGGACACGGACAGACAAATGGATAGGTAGATAGTCTTGATCCGTGTTGATCAGTGTTGGGGTAACGCTTTACAAGTAACGTGAGTTGTGTAATCAGATTACTTTTGTCAAGTAACTTAAAATCTGAGTTACTTTTTTCAAAAAAGTAATGCAAGTTACTTTGTTTTCCCATTTATTGACTGACAGCTCTCCTGTCCCCATGTTGAGAGAAATCATAAGTGTGAACATAATGGTTATTGTAGTTATAGACTAAATGTGAGCATGTATTTACTCATCTCACTTGCACAAAAACAGATTCAGTATTTTTCAAAATGAATGAAAATAGTGAAATGCAAACTCAGACTTTTGTCATAAGAACTGTAAAAAAATTATTTGGGATTTTTATTTGGGATTTTTAGATTTCAAACATAACTTCTTATTCTAAGTAGGTCCTGTTAGGGACAAAAGAAAATCTAAAAGGCTGCTCCATACAATACACGTGTATTTAAATGAATGAATGAATTTGCTATACATTATCCAGCTGGTTTGGTTCCAGCTTGGACTGCGCTGAAAATCAGTTGGAGAACTATCTCAATTCATTGCTAATTTTGACATTATTTGGCAGTACGCATATTGTATCTGACACACTGACACACTTACACACTTGAGTTACAGCAAGAAAAATATTCTGTAAAAGGTTGTGTAAACATAAGAAAATACCTCTGAACATATTCAACACATTTAAAATAATTCCTCTGCACATGCACTTTTAATTTTTCAGTTTTCTAACCTGTTTTATCTCAGTGGCATCAGTAAGCACAATTTCTAAAGGAAACACACCCACACATTCACTCTCAGCCACCTCTCACACTCCCATATGCACACAAACATTTCCAATCCATCCACACCCACTCGTTTCATACGACTTTAATCACTGATACTCATTCAGCAGAAGCTGATTCAAGAGCTCTGGGCCTTCAGGACAATGAAAGCAGTACAGCTAATAAAAAATTCAAGGATCTGCTATCGATCACGCTGCTGATTTCCTGTCCTCCGGTATGCTGTTACAGCAATAAGCTCTTACGCTAAAAGCTGTGGAGGAAACGCACAAGCTAATCATCAGGGGTGTTTGTGGGGAGAGCCATTATGAACTGCAGGCTAATGTTTACGCTTTACAACTACTCACTTGGCAGACGGCTTCTTAGCAAACTACTTGCAAGAAGTGCCTTTATTGCATTTGTAATATCTAAGTAGGCAGCTAAGGAAACAAATCGAGAACTAAAGGAATGTAAACATCAGCAAAAAACTATCACAAATTAACACAGTAATAGCATAACATGCAGTGCTGCTAGTTAGTAAAGTGAGGGAAGTTGCAGCTTATCTATACAAATATCTTTTTATGTGGTAAGTATACGCCTGTTTTGAATATGTTTAAATCAATAAAAACACTATTTTTGGTATGTTTGAGGACTTGTGTAAGACATGCTAACATATTAGCAAAAACCTGCTAATAGGCTAGGTGCAAAATGGCAAAAGAAATTGGGTCAAGGAAGGACTTGATTTTTTTCTCTTATAACTCTCAATATCCATAACAGAAAGAGAAGTAATTTAGAACAGAAGGAAAATGATAACAGTGATAATAAACATTAATGCTAATTATTTTCATTTAAAAATGTTGTCGGAGTCGAAGGCCTCATGGGTTGCACTTCACGAGTTCGAGTCCCGTCTCGTGGTCCTTTCCTAACCACGTCCCTCTCTCTCCCACTTTGTTTCCTGTTCTCTCTCCAGCTAAACTATCTAAATAAAGGCAAAAATGCCATAAGTATACCTCAGTTTTTACACATACATTAGGCTATACGTACAATGTGTGGCATAAATTTCACCATTGGCATAGCATGTGCGCAGCCAGATTTTTATCGCACATACTGTACACCTTGAATTTTTTTGCAACAATTACTTTGTCCACAAGGTGGCAACATTGGCCTGGCCCATTGTTTTATAAAAAAAAATAAATGAATGAGACATAACAACAACAAACTACTGGAGATGCAACAACAATAGACGGCTGCATAGCTGAGCACTTGTGTGAGAGGGTTGAGAGATACACTCAACTCTCGTTTATATAAGTACAAAAACATTTTTAATTCGCTCATAACTTTTGTAGAGAAATTTGAGAACAAACTTTCTTCCAGTAACTTTAATGTTCATAAGAAGTTAATAATGTTCTCAAAACGTTACCACAAACACTATTTATTTATTTTTTTCTGAATGTTTTAGTTGGATGTTCGTCTAACATTTTTTAAAGGTTCAGAGAACATTCAAATGTAATGTTCTCATAGTGTTTCCAAAATTCGAAACTGTTATGTTCCCTTAACGTCCGCAAAACCAAGAAAAAACATTTTAAAACATTTAAAAAAAACGACTTTTTGAAAGTTCAAAACTTACGCTAGCAAAACGTTCTTAGAACCTATTTTTGTTAGCTGGGTAGTTGCCAACCTCTTTGTTCTGTTGAGTCTGTTGCCACCTCCACCTCCTCTTCAGAGCTTCTCTCTCTGCTCCACTCTTCATCATGGCATACAGACTCTTCCGCAGCACCAGATCCCGGTCATGGAAGCCCCACATTCCTGGAACACATGGACAGTCAGACATATGACACCAAGTTAGTCAGAAACACATAACAGCAGAATTAAGCTTATATTTCTAATTAAAGGTACATCACATGAAATCTGAGACTGAGCACTTCTCTTTTGTCCAGATGTTACAGATGTTCATGTAAGACGTAACATTTGAGTATGAAAATGAATTCTGAAAGTCTCACCTAAAGAAGCTGCATGCAGTAGGCAGTTGCCGTCTCCTGTTGTGGCTAACGGTAGTAGCTTCTTACAGCTGGTGCACATGGTGGACCACCAGTTCAAACGACCTACAGAAACAGTTTAAACACACTGATATTACTTAAACATGGACATCCAACATCCCATCACACACTTAAAATTAAAACTTAACCTTAAACCTTAAAAAGTTACTGGTCATACTGACAATTATCTTTATTTAATCATCATAAGGCACTATTCGGCGGTTTGTGATTCTCTTAACATTGGGAGATTGTGATATTTCTGTTAATTTTGGACCCTGAATTCAAAATATATATTTGTTTAGCTTAAGGCCCTGATATACTTAAAGCAACATTGAAAAACAAACTGGTCATTTTGAACAAAATCAGGTCAAAACGAACTTTGTTTGGAGTTTGTTTCGGGAGTTTGAAACAGCTTGCCAAAGTGAACTTTCTGAAAAAGATTTCTTGGGCTGGTAAACACCTTTGAAGTACCATTGGTTCGTGGCGATGATGTAACAAGTAGGTGTGGCTATGGGGCTCTTCCTTCTTGACGTGGAAATCTCTGGTTCATTTCTTCTGTTCAGTCCATCGAGGTCAGACGTGAGTAAAAACATGTACACACTGGAGAGCCGCTTTATAGTAGGGCTGGGACAATACATTGTTTCTGATTTGCGATACAATGATTCTGGATCGATTCTAATATTTTATCTCTCGAATCAATTCTGAGCTTAGTTTTAACAGCAGATGGCGCTCTAGGCTAGTTTTTAAACTCACACTCAAATGCTCATGAAGAAGTGTGCTGGACAGTGAGAGTCAGCCCACAGTGCGCTTGATGCAAATTTCCTCATCAGAAGAGTACTGTACACGCACCGCCGGATTTTTGTAACCGCACGTACTTGTATGCGCAGGTCGCACATGCACATTTCACTTTTTTTGCAGTAATTAGTTTATCCACAAGGTGGCAACTGTGCCTTGGGGGTGTCGATTCACAAGATAGTCGAAGAAAAACTGCATAAACAGAATAGACCGGAACGCATGCAAGCTACAGCGACGACGGAGGCCTACATAGACTAGAGATTATGTGAAGAGGTTAGAAAATACCCTCATTTGTACAACTCTAACATGAAAGAATTCAAAGATGTTTACATGGGTTGTAACTCGTGGCGAGAGATTGCTCAAAACTGTGCATGCATCGAACACCTGCGTATGCCAAATGAAGTATACATTGCAAGGCTATGCGTTCGACTGTGCACGTACACTACAATGAAAAAGAACTTCGCAATGAGTACATCAGGGCCTTTAGTTATAATGTATAGCATACCAAGCATATTTTTTTCATGGCATGCAGTAGCAGAATAAGCAGTCCTCTGCAGCTCTCGACCCTGAGGCGGTTTGCACTGGGCATTGACCTATCGCCCACTCTTTTCTCTGGAGCCGTTAAAGCTCACCGCAGGCAGCGTCATTGCATCCACCCTCAGCCTCTCTGCCCTCTCTTGGGATAGGGTCTTCCTCCCACAGTCCAAAAGCATTTCCAAAGCCCTGAGGCCATGTCTAACCAGTTAGCATTTTGCTATAGTATTTAGCTTCCACAGACTTGAAATACGTCCGTGTATAGCATAACATGCATATTAGCATATCACCCCCCCCCCACACACACACCCCCCCCACACACACACACCCCCCCATATTAGGCATACAAATAAAAGTGCATATTTTAATGCAAATGAATGCAAATATTATTTGCTAATAGTTCAAAATGGTTATTTCTCAACTAGGATTAGACTTAGAATTTCCTTCACGGTTCTATTCCTTTATGCTTTATAAAAAATTCGAGACATGGCCTTGCCTTGTAATATTTGATCATTTGCTAATTAACTATCTAGTTTAAATCTAGTTTAAAACACATGTGCCAATTTCTTAGAAACTATGTTGGTTTTATATGGTTTTGTACCACTTTCAAAAGAAATAAAAAAATACAAAAGTGCTGTAACTATCAAAGAAAAGGAAACATAGAGAGTCCTCTCTATGATATAATTTCCTGTTTTATTATTTTTTTGTGCATGTTGATTGGACTACATGACTTAAAATTAATGGACAAAGTTTTTAAACTAAAAAAAATCTTAAATCTTGGTGTTAGAATGAGCTATGTTGTTTGGGAAGTGCAGGTTTGTGTTCATTGTTCGCTTGGCTTTGCTGTTGATCCAAGATCAGGGATTAGTTTAATTCTGTTGCTGCCGTGTTGCGTTGACTCTAGCAATCTAGCTAGTCTTATGCAATCAAAGTTGACATTAGTACTGATTATAAATCTGTGTTTATCATCACTGTAATGAAGGGCTAGGCTTCGGATTCATTCCGTCACTGATTTGAGAGCTGCGTTTATGGCTCACCGGCCTGCTCCAGGGCCACCATGGTGGATTGCTCGATGAGGTCACGCTCGATGAAGCTGCGGAAGTCCTCGCTGTACACGCTCAGGTCGGGCAGCTGGAATGTGTAGATGGGCATCTCCAGGGGGAACTGCTCCCTGGCACAATCCCCTGACACCTGCAGCCGGGCCAGAGACATGATGGCAGAGCTGGCATGGGAAATGCCCCGAGACAGACGCTTCTCTAGTAGAGAGAGAGGGGAAAGAGATGTGAAATAAAAACCGACAAGATTTACTTTCTTAATAAATGTTCTTGATCTTTTAATGATTAAAATCATCACTGCACGCAAGTACACATGCACTCACGCACAATCAATCAATCAATCAATCACAGGAGTGTTTGAAAACAGAACTGGTCCGCAATAGATGCCTGCTTTCAAACGCTCTCGTTCCTGTTTTTTTAAAATGCTTTCTTATTCAAACATTCCCATGTGCTTTCAAACGCTCCCATGCATTGATCATTGTAGCCAATCACAGACATATCTGATGAGCGAGTGAACACAATGGCCAATCAGAGGTGTTTACGAATCCGCTCAACAGCGCTCAAAGCGTCACATTTTTTAAATTTCACTACCGACTTGGTACCGAAGTCAGTACTTTTGACAACTCTAAATCAATCAATCAATCAATCAATCTTATTTTTCAATCTGAAATTATTTTTTAATTACATTACAGAGGTTGAATGCATCAAAAATGTATTTATGTTGTCTTGAATGCTAATAAGATCTAATAGTACATTAAATAGTTTAAAAATCTAATGAAAAACGAAGGGTAACTGAACTGCATTCATTGGTCAGAAAAACAGATAGCTCCGCCCCATACTCACACCATTGGTTGAGCCAATGTTGTTGTGGCGCTGTTCCCAAACAAACAGAGCCACAGTGTTTACACTTCTCAAGGAAACCAACCTACAAATGGCTAACTTATACTTGTCTCTGCATATTAAAGTCAGGATGAAACGGGAGTTGTGACAGATCTTTTTTTCTTTTCAGTGATGTACATTTGAGTGAAATGGATCATTGAAAAAGAAGAAAATGTAGAACAGGAACTTTGTTCAATCCATGAATTGTTGACTGGATGGAGGCGATGGATCTGAATGTGAGCTTGATGTTGATTGTGAGAAATGGGCGGGGTTTAAGCCAACAAAATGATTGAGAAGTCTGGCAAACGTCACCAAAGAGAAGTCTGTCACTTCACCATTATGTCATTTTGATTAAACATTACAAGGTCAAAAAATGAAACATGCATAGACAAATTGTTTACAATCAGATCAATAACATGTATTTAGAAAATAGATGAGGTGAATTTTTATTTCACACTGACTCTAAACTGGTACAGGAGAAAATATCGAGAAAACACAGCAATAAGTCACAACACAAGGAGCTTTATAGAGAGCTTTGCTCACCCTGAGTGTTGTCCTCTTGTTTCTGGGGGCATTGCTCAGGCTTGCTGATGTGCTGCGGGGTGCTGCTACGCTCCGGCTGCTTGTAGTAACGGCCCTCATTGAAGACGTGGGGCAGGTTGGCCGTGTGGACCTGCCGGAGCTGCTCATAATCATTGAGAGCGGCGCTCAGGTCCCAGTTTTTACCTGATCCACCAGAAACAAACAACAGAATTCATGATACATGGTGGGAATATGCTAACGATTTAGCGTAAAAGGTCTTCTTCTACGTTTTCTCTTGCAGGTCAAACTGAAAACTGTCATGGCAGAGCAGCAAAGAAAATAATCTTGCAGAAAATGTTAAAGGCTGCATCTTAAATCGTATACTTCCGTACTATATAGTAGGTGAAAAAAGTACATGTGAGAAAAGAAGTGTCTGAATTCACAGTACTCATAAAAGTAGGCAAAAAGTCCCCGGATGACCTACTACTTCCGGCAAGATTCTGAAGTGTGCGTACGATGGACACTTTACTATTCCATGAGGCCACAGGAGAGGATTTGTGAATGACAGTCGAAGCGAAGGTCACATTATAATGAAAACATGGCGAATGTAGTACATCCAGATTACATTTATACTAAACACATATAGAACACGTTTTTTTAGTGGTCGTGAAGTACTTATTCAAAATAAGTACCAACTCAAGAGAGTATGCAATTTTGAATGCAGCCATAGTTAGCTAACTCAACAACGGCACATCCTGTTTAATGGTACAGACTTATAAACTCTATCGCCCCCTTGAGGACTCTAGCAGGGTTGCCAGGTTTGCGTAAAAAAACTAACTCAATTGCTATTCAAAATCTGTCCAATCACGACCAAAACTAGCCCAATTGCATTCCAGGTGGGGGTCCCTCTGTAAAAACCCATTGGGGTAAAAATCAGATATATTTTTAATCTATAATCTGCAATAAGTAAAGCAATGTTGTCAAAAATATGCATAAAAATATGCAATATAAATATGCATATATATATATATATATATATATATATATATATATATATATATACATACATACAGGTGCTAGTCATATAATTAGAATATCATCAAAAAGTTGATTTATTTCACTAATTCCATTCAAAAAGTGAAACTTGTATATTATATTCATTCATTACACACAGACTGATATATTTCAAATGTTTATTTCTTTTAATTTTGATGATTATAACTGACAACTAAGGAAAATCCCAAATTCTGTATCTCAGAAAATTAGAATATTACTTAAGACCAATACAAAGAAAGGATTTTTAGAAATCATGGCCAACTGAAAAGTATGAAAATGAAAAGTATGAGCATGTACAGCACTCAATACTTAGTTGGGGCTCCTTTTGCCTGAATTACTGCAGCAATGCGGCGTGGCATGGAGTCGATCAGTCTGTGGCACTGCTCAGGTGTTATAAGAGCCCAGTTTGCTCTGATAGTGGCCTTCAGCTCTTCTGCATTGTTGGGTCTGGCATATCGCATCTTCCTCTTCACAATATGGGGTTAAGGTCAGGTGAGTTTGCTGGCCAATTAAGAACAGGGATACCATGGTCCTTAAACCAGGTACTGGTAGCTTTGGCACTGTGTGCAGGTGCCAAGTCCTGTTGGAAAATGAAATCTGCATCTCCATAAAGTTGGTCAGCAGCGGGAAGCATGAAGTGCTCTAAAACTTCCTGGTATACGGCTGCGTTGACCTTGGACCTCAGAAAACACAGTGGACCAACACCAGCAGATGACATGGCACCCCAAACCATCACTGACTGTGGAAACTTTACACTGGACCTCAAGCAACGTGGATTGTGTGCCTCTCCTCTCTTCCTCCAGAGTCTGGGACCCTGATTTCCAAAGGAAATACAAAATTTACTTTCATCAGAGAACATAACTTTGGACCACTCAGCAGCAGTCCAGTCCTTTTTGTCTTTAGCCCAGGCGAGACGCTTTTGACGCTGTCTGTTGTTCAAGAGTGGCTTGACACAAGGAATGCAACAGCTGAAACCCATGTCTTGCATACGTCTGTGCGTAGTGGTTCTTGAAGCACTGACTCCAGCTGCAGTCCACTCTTTGTGAATCTCCCCCACATTTTTGAATGGGTTTTGTTTCACAATCCTCTCCAGGGTGCGGTTATCCCTATTTGCTTGTACACTTTTTTCTACCACATCTTTTCCTTCCCTTCACCTCTCTATTATTGTGCCTGGACACAGAGCTCTGTGAACAGCCAGCCTCTTTTGCAATGACCTTTTGTGTCTTGCCCTCCTTGTGCAAGGTGTCAATGGTCGTCTTTTGGACAACTGTCAAGTCAGCAGTCTTCCCCATGATTGTGTAGCCTACAGAACTAGACTGAGAGACCATTTAAAGGCCTTTGCAGGTGTTTTGAGTTAATTAGCTGATTAGAGTGTGGCACCAGGTGTCTTCAATATTGAACCTTTTCACAATATTCTAATTTTCTGAGATACTGAATTTGGGATTTTCCTTAGTTGTCAGTTATAATCATCAAAATTAAAAGAAATAAACATTTGAAATATATCAGTCTGTGTGTAATGAATGAATATAATATACAAGTTTCACTTTTTGAATGGAATTAGTGAAATAAATCAACTTTTTGATGATATTCTAATTATATGACCAGCACCTGTATATATATATATATATATATATATATAAAAATCATGAAGTGTTTTCATGCCCACTAAATGGGAGGTGATTGTTAATGAACGTGACCTGGTCTTTATGTTTCATTTCGCTGAGCCACGGTTTGAGAAGTACTGCTAATTCCCATAAGGCTTTTCAGTCTAATCCCAATTACATCACCTGCCAACACGAGTGCCACAAAATGCCGCATCAAACCCTAAACAATGAAGTTACGCTTCACATCAAGCCTGATAATAAAGAGAGACAAAACGCTTGTGGTTTTTCTCCAGTGTGCTCTATGTGAAGACAATTTGATGAAAAAACAATAAAGATTTGTTTTTGTTCAGTTCGTTTTGTATACTGAAACAGAGAAAGTTCATACCAAGGAAAATTGGAGGAAGATCACAAGAGAGACAGGGAAACCAAACGCTCTAATGTGAAATGACAGTCACCTCAAGACTCCTACACACAAACGCAGCTGCTTCCATGTCCTCCAGCTACTGTCTTATCTCCATAACCCAAAGGCCTCACAGGGACCAAAGAAACAGGTCGTTCTAACCGTCTACAGAGAGATAGAGCCTGTGTATGTGTGTTTCAGGATTTGCCTATATTGTGTGAAACCAAATGTTTCTGCAAGGATAGCAAAACCTGAAATCACCTACATAATGTAAAATTTAAATTTTTTGTATAATTTATAATATATTTATATAATATATAATAATTTTTATATACACACTGTGCAGGTCTTAAAATCCTATATATTTAAATACCTATATATATTTGTAACTATATATTTATTGTTATGAAGTTGCTTAAATGTAATTTTTCATGTAAATATTCAAATATATTCAAATACATCGCATTTAATGACCAGTGATCCCAATTTGCATGGATTTAATTTAGTGCTGTCAAATCGATTAATCGTGATTAATCGCATCTAACATAAAAGTGTGTGTATGTGTGTGTGTGTATATAAACACAAACACACACACACACATTTATGTTAGATGCAATTAATCGTGATTAATTGATTTGACTACATATTTTTATGTAATTAAGTGCGGTCAAATCACGATTAATCACATCTAACATAAAAGTGTGTATATGTGTGCATATATATATATATATTATATACACACACAAACTTTTATGTTAGATGCGATTAATCACGATTAATCGATTTGACAGCACTTAATTACATAAAAATATGTATAATTGACAATAAATAATATAAAGCCAAGTGGAAATAAATAAATAAATAAAATCTTACTTAACTTTTATAATTTGAACCCTAGCATACATTTTGTCTAGTTTTCTATCGGGCAGTCTGAACAGGGTTTTTACATTCTTACTGCAGCCTATGTAGGACCAGAATCCATATCAATCAATACAAATCTCATTGTAGTTTATGGATTTGTACATCCTTTGACCAGCCTGAAATTTTAAAAGACATTTTAAGGTTTAATCGAATGACCGCTCAGCACCTCTGATACATGCGTTTCGCAGTTTACTAAGCATTATGGGTCTCAATCAATGTGCGGTGGATGGCAGCTTCCTGTTGACGTCCCCTTCTCTGTCTGTCCTTTAAGTGTACAATTGGATTTTGTAGACATTATCACATATTGTGGATACAATCAAACCACATAAATATAAAATATTTCAATAATGTCTGAGGTAGGTCAGTGCTTTTGAATTCTAAAGCTAGAAGTTTTCCGGTTACAAACATGGTCAAACACCTAATTTAATTTAACAAGTACCCTTGGGAGCTTTGACAACAAAGGTTTGTATGTTTTAAAAGAAAACATCCTGTTCAATCCTGTTCAATTTTAAAAATCAGCTACATTCAATAATGATACTGAACTGATTCCAGATATCCTCATATGTGTTATATTATATTATATTATATTATATTATATTATATCGCTTTGGATAAAAGTATCTGCTAAATGAATAAATGTAAATGTATTTTTCAGTTCTGCGGGCACAGATTCTGCAAGGGCTTGGCTGTAATTCAGAGCAGTACAACCAACTTTCATGCTAGTTTCCTTGTTCAAACAAGACAAAATGCAGGTAAAGAATGAAACTGGACAACGAACAAGTCTAATTTGGTGCTCTTCTGTGTCTTTGCTAATGAATGAGGACATTTGCAGTCCTTCTGCAAGATGTTCCTTCAGTAATTAACCTTTTCTTTTCCCATTAATCAGCTACTCTGCTTTATCTGCTTTAGACTTTGCTAATACAAGTGACATGTGCGAACGGTCAATCACCCATGTGATGTGAAGGGACGACACACTGGATATCTAACTGTGACAATCACGACCGTTTCTAAAATGAAAAGCTTACTATAAGCTGACTGCATACTGAACACTATATACAGTCTTTTCTACTAGTATAGTATGTAAAAACATTATTCAACAATGCATTTTTTAAACAGTAGTATTAGAAATATTTGCATACTATGCACAGTTTACATACTACATACTGCAGAAATAAAACTAGTAGTTGTGATACCTTATCAGTCCTTTAGAGGGTGCCAATACACCCCTCATAAACCACAAATATAGCTTCATTAGTGACACAACTAAAGAAATTTATTTATTTTATTTTTTTTAATGGGCCTTGTTGAATTGCCATCATGTAATGTCATCTCTCAATCACAATAGTGTCTCTCTGAATGGAGCACAAGGCTCATACCAAAATGTCTGCCAGTGTCGGCTGAGTCATTTTTCCCAGAACAAGCGCACAAAGGGCCTGTGCCTGAGATGAAACGCCGAGGCCCTTCCCGCTCAGCTTTCCACAACAGCTTCTGTGATGGTGGTTCCGCAGGGAGCCGTTGGAGGGCAACAACAGCCAGGTGGGATGACGTGTTAATGATGAGTGGCACTGACAACCGGGGACACATCATTCCCCTGCCACAATCTATCAGTCAATCAGACCTAAACACACAGCCAAGGATCATTTGAGCCTTGTGGCAGATCTGAAGGCAGTTTTGTGAGGTTTGGTAGGTGAAAAGATCAGTGAGAAATTTTGTTCTCAGAGAGCTCCAACTGTTTGTCTTGTCAGGGTGAAAGAGTAAGATTTTTGTTGTGAATATATATTAGCTTTATAACAGTTTTAGAGAAGCAAACACATTTACCAACATGCTAAAAACACTTAGCAACCACATAGCAAAACCCTGCCAATCATCCACGCCAGTAGGGGTCAGTGCAAGATCCGAGACTATTGTATTACTAAGCACACTTTTAGCATTTTTAGCTAGCACCAAGCTCATATTTGGTAGTTATACAACACTACAAGTTACTAACAAAAAGTAGCTATGTTAGCTTTCCTTGTGAAAAAAAAGTACACTTGAGCATACTTTTAAAAAGGAGTAGGGTAATTATTATGGAAATAATATACTTAAAATAATACACTTTAGAGCAAACTGAATGTAGCTCCATTTTAGATCGCTTTTTTGACCAACTTATGAATGACTTAAAGGGTTAGTTCACCCAAAAATGAAAATTCTGTCATTAAGTACTCAGCCTCATGTCGTTCCACACCCATAAGACCTTCATTCATCTTCGGATCACAAATTAAGATATTTTTGATATAATCAGATGGCTCAGTGAGGCCTCCATTGACAACAAGATAATTAACACTTTCAGATGCCCAGAAAGCTACTAAAGACATATTTAAAACAGTTCATGTGACTACAGTGGTTCAACCTTAATGTTATGAAGCAATGAGAATACTTTTTGTGCAGCAAAAAAACTAAATAACGACTTTATTCAACAATATCTAATGATAGGCGATTTCAAAACACTGCTTCGTGAAGCTTTGAAGCTTTACGAATCTTTTTTCGTATCAGTGGTTCGGAGCGCATATGAAACTGCCAAAGTCACTTGATTTTAGTAAACGAGGCTTTGTTACGTTATAAGTGTTTCGAAACGTTTCAAAATTTCAATGGTTCACGTGACTTTGGCAGTTTGATACATGCTCCGAACTACTGATTCAAAACAAAAGATTCATAAAACTTAATTAATGACAGAATTTTCATTTTTGGGTGAACTAACCCTTTAAGTACATATTTATACATAATTTCATGATTACTTGTACTGCCGAAAGTACTGACAAGCATTTATGGTAAACTAAAATATACTTTAATGTCATTTCAGGGTGAGTAAATATTGGGGTAATTTTCATTTTAAAGTGAAATTTTTGATTCCATCTTCCTTTCCTGCCGCATCTGATCTGCAAGCAATTTTTCACGTCTTCGACTTAGACGGGGTTTGGTTTCACAGCCAGCTTTTTGAACATCTGCTTGATTGAACTTGCGCAATCCATCCACCGGATAAAGTAGTATGTTCCTGTTATCAGGATTATTGTGTTGGGTTGCATTGTTTTGTTGATATGCTAGACTTTAGTCAGAGTAAACAGAATGTTTTATTTGAGAGAAATGAAAACTAGGTTAAAAGAGACGAGAATGCAGTCGTACAATGTCCGTTTCAATTCAGCCAATTGAGACGGACACTGCATTTCCATAAATATCCTCGGGACAAATCCAGTTGCAACATATTGGACCTCATTCATGAAACACAAACAACAACAATAAATTTAAAGCAAGAATTTGGTTTTACAAACAGTTTAAACAGAATGTATTCTGTTTCATGAATGAGGCCCATTAAATGGACTCTATTTTGTTCATGCCACACTAAACATGGCATTTACTCTGACTGTTAGCTGATGTATCAGAACTAACAAAGAAATTGAAGACTGATCTAACATCAAAATATGGTTGGACTGTTTTTAGTGTACAGTGTATAGTGTGCACAGTGTTCATAAGTCAATACTCACCCTTACTAAGATCCTGGTGTTAGATGCATCATGTTGTCTGTGTCTTGAGAAAAGACTTCTTGGCAAAAAATAGCTTGCAAACTAACAATCAGGAGTAACTAGCATAAAAGCAGGGAAGTTAGCTACATTTTTAGTAGCATGATTAGCCCAGCTGTTTTCAAAATAATGTAGCTTTAGTAGCAAGCTGTTTTGTTTAGGTTCTTTTGTTTTTTTAATACTAAACAGAAGTATTTTCTGTGCCCAAGTGAGCTGAGGAAATGATCAAAGCTGGGCTAGTCATGCTGCAAAAATGTAGCTAGCATCATTGCTTTTATGCTAGTTACTCCTATTCAGCAGTTTGTAGGTTAGGTTCCCCCCCCCAATCTCTTCTCAAGACACACTCTACAGATACACTCTGATAAAATGGTGAATGGGGGCAATGAGTTTGAAGCTCAAGAAAGTGCATCCATCGATAATAAACATACTCCACACGGCTCCAGGGGGTTAATAAAGGCCTTCTGAAGTGAAGCGATGCATTTGTCTAAGAAAAAGTATCCATATTTGACAAGTTATAAAGTAAAATGTCTAGCTTCCGCCAGACCACCATCTAGGGCTGGGACAATACACTGAATCTCGATTCGCGATACAAAGAATCTGGAGTGATTCTGATATTTTCCGATGTATCGCGATTCTCTCTTGAATCGATTCTGAGCTTAGTTTTTAACAGCAGATGGCACTAATATATGTGCTTTAGAAACACTCGTACTCTGCTTGCTTCCAGTTCCTTTACACACACCACTTAAACCTAAAATAATCATTCATAAAGTTCGAAAAGGTTGAAGTGAATTACCAATATCATAAAAGCATTCTAAGCCGAGGTGCAAGTATATTTAACCACTTACATGACTCAGCCGAACGCACGAGTGCTGTCCAACAGTCTTCTTCGTGAACATTTGAGTGTGCGGTTAAAAACAAGCCTAGAGCGCCATCTGCTGTTAAAACTAAGCTCAGAATCGATTCAAGAGGAAAATATCAGGATCGATCCAGATTCATTGTATCGATCGAGAATCAATGTATTGTCCCAGCCTTACCACCATCAGTATTCAGCTTACGAGGAAAGTGTAACGCCTCTTGCAGTTCAAAACACTTACGCTACATCCTACACTTTCTGTATTCAACTTATTGTTAAGTTGAATGCGGAAGGCGGTCTGGTGTAAGCTAGATACTTTACTTGTTGAATATGGATATTTTTCTTACACAAACGCATCACTTCACTTCAGAAGGCCTTTATTAACCCCCCGGAGCCGTGTGGAGAGCGTTTATGAAGGATGGATGCACTTTCTTGAGCTTCAAACTTGTTGGTCCTGTTCACTGCCATTACAAAGCTCGGATGCATCAGGATGTTTATTAATAGAACTCAGATTGTGTTCATCAGAAAGAAAAAAGCCATATAGAACTAGGATGGCTTGAGGTGAGTAAATCTTGGGGTAATTTTCATTAAAGCGAAATAATCCTTTAACTACGACTTTTGCCTCAAACTTCTAATTACCGCTTATTAAGTACTAATAAAAAACCAATATCCTAGTAATATGCATGCTAATAAGCAACTAGTTAATAGTGAGAATTGGAACCTAAACTAAAGTGTTACCAAATAAAACCCAAAAATAACTATTAGAGAACATTCTGTATAAGTTCTCTTTAGGATAAAAAAAAAATGTTCTGGGAAGGTTCATTTATAAAGGTTATAAAAGAACCTACAAAGAATGTTCCCAGAACATTCTTATTTGGTTCCCAAAAAATAACCAAATGGCAACATTAAGGGAACGTTCTGTTTGCTGGGATGCACTGCAGTCAGCTTTAAACACACATACACCTGCAGCAGCACATACACCTGCATCTCTAGACCAATAAAGGGCCAATCACACTCAGTGACTTGAAGTGACCAAACGACTGGCACAAAGTGGCATGAGCGATGACTATTGAGACTATTGGTATGTTGTGGGTGTTTCCAAATCATTTGTGATCAGACTTTCAGAAGCTATGAACCATTCCACAGGCCACAAATAACGAAAACGCCTACTAGTAATATAGCAACATGGTGGCACAAACAAGGCATTGCAGACATATACAGAGGTTATTGAGTGCATGTTACATAAATATCATGGTCCATGCAGTGCTTCGTGAGCACTTGAGAGTGTGCGTGATGGCTGGGATGCTGACAGCTGGCAGGGTCTGCACTTGCGGCCAGCCTTTAGCTAAGTAGTCCAGTTTATGTCTCATTACATGCTCCCGTTCAATAGTTCCACTTCTTCCCGCACGTATGTGTGGAGGAGATGAGGGTGAAAAGTTCCAGACGTTCGACCCTTTCGAGGGATGTTGAGGACATTCCTGCCGTTTGCTTTCTGGGAACTGGCTCAGCATTACGTTTAAAAACTCTGTATGATACAATGGATTACATAACCACACAGTGGGAGAAAATCACAATTTTATTTCCAGGCCTAATAAGCCATAAACATGTGGATAGAGGTTTTTTTCCCCAAGCTTTTTCGGGTACAAAGTATGTTTTGCTTGACTGCAGTGGAGCCATTTATTTGGGATCTAGGGGGAGGACTGAAGGCACTTCATAACCTTTTCATTCATAACTACGGCTACTTAGAGGCAGGATTGTTTTCGTTGGAGTGAAATGTCAGCGGTGGGGCCATTAAAAGAGCATTAACAAATTGCTAATTCTGAATAACAAGCCTCAGCCTCACTGTTTTTACAGCAGTGCCTCACAGTAGAGCAGTTAGTACTGATCTGAGAACAGTCTTGTGGGTTTTTTGCGATTACTAAGGATAGATTGGGGCAGGAAGGTGCTGATCCTAGATCTTTTTCTGAGGAACATGCTTGCTATAAGCATTTAACAGCTATCTATTAACAGATAGTCCTCAGAGAAGGGTTTAAATGCACATTAGCAGAGAGATAGTAGGATTGCTTATGCAACATCTAAAATAGCTGGTTCAGTGCATTCACTCTAATGTATGACATGATTTATGGAGAATAAATGCTGGATAAGACAAAACACTCAGCAACCTGCTTAATCTATGGAAATTAAGTAGTGGTTGCATCAGAAGTTCTTTTCATAGTTCCTAGAACTATTGGCTGAAGTACCCGGATTTTGCCGTGTTTGCACCGCAGGAACTAGGAACGATTTTAGTTCTAGGAACTCCTTTTGGCGGAACTAAATTAGCTCCTACTTCAGAGCAGGGTCTAAACCAGAACTTTAGGAACTATCAGTGACATGAGTGTATGTTGATTGGCCGAACGCATGTCAAACACCAGCATTTTTAAAAAGCCATGTAAACATATTTACTTCACGAACATGGAAAACAGCGATAACGGCATTTACCTGTTGTCTGCGGGGTTGTGTTCTTTTCTCCACCTCGATGATATGTAATACTGAAAGTTGTCATTGGAGATTGTCTCTTAGCCCCACTTTTTGCTCTTTCAGTCGCATTATTATGCGTTTAAATTCCATCTTCGTTATCACGAAACTCACGACACACAACAAACACAGCTCCGATCATGGCATCCTCCATTCAGTTTTTAGCGTTTGTAAATGCCGCGCTTAAGGCCGCTTCAGAGTTCCTATTCCCGGTGCAAATTTAACCAGGAACATGGCCCGGGGGAGAAATTTGTTTTCAGGGAACTATTCTAGTGGCTCCCTGTGACCTGTAGTTTTGGTATGCGTTAGTCAGTTCTTTGATTTATCATTCTGTTCACCTGTTGTCTCATTAATTAACTCATTAGTTACCTTTGTTTTCTCCATGTATTTAAACCCTGAGTTCTCATCCATTCTCTGTTCATCTTTGTTTGAAGTAGTTTGGTTAATATTCTCTGCATTCCTCCTGAGTATCTGTCATTAAAACCTGTTCCATGGATTATTCTTCATCGTGCATTTACTTATTTAACCAACCCGTGACAATGACCCTGTCAAAAATAATTTCCCATGTGCTTGGAAATATCACCAGGGTGATGATGGTAAAGCAAAGACTGATGTGTTTCTCTTTACTCCAACATTCTGTTAAAAACAGCACTGCTCTATCAGTGTCAGGCTCCAAACAGATTGGTAATATCATCATGTGATGATGTGTGATGGTCTAAGGTATGGGCCTTCGAGATCGAGGTGGCCTTGGCCAGGCAGGTGAGGACAACACTTGCAGCTGAACAGCCACCTATAGCTGATGCTGAGTGAGGCCCAAGCTGAAGCAGGTGTGTGTTTAGGTACATATGTACACTTAAAAACTAAAAGTCATACTGGAGTCATACTGTTCTCTTATTTTTTTCTACTTTCTTGTTGATGTACCCCCTTTTTCGGCTTCACAAAATCTAATGAGCTGCCTCACTGCTACCATCTAAAGCTACATCCTAAGAAAATAAAAAATAGTGGTCGTCAAGTCTGCCATCGTAAAAATGTACAATGATTTTATAACATATAAACTGTCAATGATGCTGTAGGATTGAAAAACAGCCATATAGTGCATTCTTCTCCACCTTCAGGTTCTCTTGTTCTTCTTTGAACATCGTTTCTCAAAAGGGTGCACTTTTTCTTTTTCTGGCTCTATTCTCTGTCCTGTTCTTTTCTATAAAGGGAATATTTCTCTCCCCTCGGCCTTGCCTTGTTATTTGTCGATATGTCTCTCACTCTTTCTTTCTCTTTGGCCCGTCTCCTCAGGACAAACTGCACTTGTGTGCCAGTGACTGCAGCCCTCCATTCCTCAATGAGTTCCACTCAATGGGCACAAAGGTCTCCTGGGGAGAGCCTGGTCATAAAGCCATCACACTGGGCCCTAAATCTGCCCCGCCGCCCACCGTGGCAGGCCCTCCCTGTTGCCAATCAGAGCAGAAAGTAGACCAGCACAAAACCCTTATCACAGCAGAAAACCAGAACCCTTGGGACATTCAAGTGAGTCTGGAATGAGTCGAAAGCATCATCAACGAGCCAAAAGGGACCAAGCAGTTGAAACACAGGTCAAAGCATACTGTGCTCTGGTCTAGACAAAGGTTATTACAATAGACATCATTAAAAGAGAAGTTGCACATCAACACAATACACTAGAGAAAACAATTTAGCTTGAATTAAATCTCAAGCACAGTGCCACTGTAGATTTGACGGTGCATTTTGGGGCAAAAATCAAACCTAGACACACAGACGGCACACAAACAGAAGGAAAAATGCCTATCGTCATTGCCTACATTACTGTCACAGCAGTACTGTAAATCTAGTAAAGCTCAGCAATTTACAATAGACCTGACTATATTAGGCAACACCAACAAAACTCTGAAGGAGTTATATCATTAGAAATTGAATTCAAATGACTAATTTCATTTATTTAAGTTATAAAGGCATAACAGCAAAAAAAAAAAAAAAAAAACTAATAATAATAATTATATATATATATATATATATATATATATATATACATACATATATATATATATATATAATTATATATTAGCTGTGTAACTGTACTTGTATTCGTCTCGAACTGTCACGGTATAGACGTCACAGTTCGGTGCATACAGTCAGACAATGAATACAGTCAGTCACAGTCGATCCACACTCCAATCCACAAGGGGGCGAGCATGGTAGTGCAACACTGTTTGCTAACCACCACAACAGGAAAAAGAGCTGAAGAAGATAGGACAATCTATGCATCAACCCAAAACAAGGGTTCAGATAGCACGCAAGAGCTTGCTAGTAGCCTATACGCCGAGTTTTGATTAATTATTTTTGACACGCTCCACTTCATGGAAAGGAAACCAGGATGGCAGAAAGTGGCATTCTGTTTGTTTTTTTTATTTTACAAAAGCACAATGTTTTGTTTTTGTTTTGAGCTGTTCTTCTCTCACATCTCCAGCCCCATGATCTACAACTATGTTTAGATCTTGCGGATGAAGGAGCATGTCTATGGGATGATGCCCAGGGTTGAAGAGATGCTGGTTTGATATCTTTCTCCTGAGGCTGCATCATCCCTCATGACCCGAACCTGCCCACCAAGCCCTGTAGAACAACATCATCTTTGGTGGGCAAGGCTTATATGACAGCAGGTCAGGCTGGTGCATGCCTGTACACTGTGGCTATACTCCTGGTACACCAGGCTGACCTGCTTAGAGACCTGGATGAAGCTGACAGATTTGTCTCTCCAGGCCACCAAGAAGATAGCTTGTGCCATTGGCCGCTCCATGTCAGCTCTGGTGGCTATGTAGAGATAGCTACCTCTCAGGAGATTAAAGAGAAAGATGAATTGTTTCTCCTGGATGCCCCACTATCTCCTCCTAACCTCTTCGGCGATGCGGTCAGTTCAGTTGTCGAGTTCCAGAAGGCTAAGCAAAAGTCGGCGGCCCCAGCCATCAGCCTCTAGCTCCTCTCACAGGCAGCAACAAAAAAAGAGTGTTGCTTCCAGTTTGGTTTTCGTCCACCAAGATTTAAGGGGGTGATGTCTATGGTAGTAGGCTCTGATCTGGCTCAGATGCTGGAACAAGAAGTTTAGTCTCTCTTGGCGAAGGAGGCCATTAAGCACGTTCCTCCTCCCAAGAAGGGATTCCGGGTTCTACAGCCGGTACTTCATAGTTCCAAAGAAGGATGGGGGTTACGTCCTATTATAGATCTACGTTAGTTAAACCGTACTCTAAGGAGGTACAGGTTCTAAATGTTGACGATTCAGCTTATCATGTCCCAAATCAGATCTGAGGACTTGTTTGTAGTTTTGTGTCTAAAGGACACATACTTCCACATTTCCATCCTTCCTCAACATAGGAAGTTCTTTAGATTCGCTTTCGGGGGACAAAGTTTACCAGTATTGAACTCTTCCTTTCAGCCTAGCATTGTCCCCTCGCACCTTCACAAAGTTCATGGATGTAGCTCTGGCTCCGCTGAGATTTCAGGGCATTCTATCCCAGTCTCGAGAGATGGTGATTCGGCATCGAGATGTTGTCCTAGCCCCCATAAGGTTCTTGCGGGTAAGACTAAACTCCAAGAAGTATATGCTTTCTCCAGTTCAGAGGACAACTTTTCTAGGAGTGCTTTGAGATTAGGTTACTATGCAGACGTCCTGTCGAGGCAGGGGCGGAGGACAAGCGCTGGTTTTGTTCCCCATAGCACTGACATCAGAGTTCCCTCAAAAGGGAACGTCTCAGGTTATGACTGTAACCATGGCTCCCTGAGAAAGGAATGAGACACTGTGTCGCCTTGCCATACTCCCTGCATGCCTGTGAGCAGCTTGCTTCAGCCAGTCAGAAGCTAAAATTCCTTTGTTCCGGGTATCCTTTATAGATTCCATGGTACGCCGCCATGCATCACAGGGTGACGTTGCGCCAATCAGGATTAGAATAGTTGAGGTATTCCCACAGCGTCAACATCAGACGCAGCATCTCGTTCCCTTCTCAGAAAACCATGGTTACATTTAAGTCATTTGAGGTGACATAAAGCAGTCATATCTAAGTTGGTGCGTTCTTCACTTTTTAAATACTCTTTCCATTACCCCAATTTTTGTTCAAACTGATTTGCGGATGCAGAACCCGCATGAAAACCATAAGTGGGATTTATCGCGTGAATGGCCAGTCATAGCGCAATGGAGGCACTGACACTTCTCACATGACTTTCCCCCATTCATTCTCAATTACCCCCCACCAAACCCATTGCATGGTCTAGGAAGTCTGTTAAAACTCAATGGGCTTGAAGGAAACACCCCTAATATATACAATAGATATACTGTTTAAAATAAAGACCAAGTTCAGGATCAAGTTCGTAAGGACTGACCTAAATATTAAGACCCTTAAATGAGGTACCATTACCATTAAATGCAACATTAGGCATCTACAACTAATAACCAATAAAACATTAAAAATAAGACATCGGTGCAAAATTAACATCCAGTATTTAAGCATGATTCCAAAAAAAGAAAAGAAAAAAAAGGTGCAGATCAGGTCTCTTACCTTCTAGCAGGTCTCGTGCCAGACCCGGTTCTGCCCCTGTGGACCGAACAAAGTCTGACAGGACCGCATCCATGTCCAGAGTCATGGGATCATGTGGCTGCGCTGCCTGCCCTGCAGCTTCACACTCTCATCTACACAGAAATAACAAAAAACATCATATAAAACAATGCAGAACATAATATAAAAGATAAAACAAAAGATTGAGCACAAAATGAAGCATTGCCATTATGCAAAGCTGTTATTTGCAGTTATAAAGTTGCAGTTGATCACATTCAGATTAATCAGAGATGAATGTGGCCTGAGGAATGAGTGATGACTGCGAGGAGTGTCTGGAAACTGATCTCACAACAGCTGACGGTGAGACACCTGGATATGATTAACCCACCGTACTGCTAGGAATACTAACAAACTCCCAAAGAGAATGTGGGACGCAGCTGTTGGCCATAATTTGGCTTAATTAGAGATAAGATATAGTGAGATATATTGTGCTTTACTAAGGTTGATTCTTTTCCAGCTGAAAACTGATAAAAACAATGACAGCCAATCAGACTCCACCCGACTTTAAAGCACTCAAGCATTTAAAGTGACAGACAACAAAACTGCAGCACATGTGTAATGCAATATAATGCAATGCTGTGGACACTAATAATTATCGTTATAGTTATCTTTATAGTTATCATTCTTGGTGTGAACAGGCCTTAAGACATTAAGTTGTGGTGGGTCAATAACCTGTTGTGTGTGTGTTTTGGTGTGTTCGCAGTGTCACATGGCCATGTGAGTGAGTCATACCGCTGGACAGTGGACAGACTGGTGTGAGGTTTCAACACTGTGATGACAGTATGCAGTCTGCGTGTGGGATTTTTATGCTGGGCTATATTGGCTGACATTCTGCTCAAGGCCTTTTTTGTCATTGCCTTATGAAGTGCGCCATTGTTTGATGCTGGTGAGATCAGTCCAAACCAACTATGCAGGCGGGAGGGGGCAACACCTACAGGTTAGCTGCAATAACAGAGGGCTGTTTATCTGTGCGCGTGTGCCGTGTGTCAGACAACCGGACCGACGGCCAGCAGCTTCCGCACCATCTATGGAGCGTGACACAAAAATTAGAGGAATGTGGAGCTGCCCACAGTGGAGAAAAAGCTTAACTTCCCACTACCTGAGTGCAACAGAAAAAGCTTAACTTTCCACTACCGACCCAAAACATGCTTTATGATGTGTTCCCAATACAGCTGGGTAATGATCATCAATGATAAAAAAAAAAAAAAAACGATATGGCTATATATATGTTAGGGGTGTACATGTATTCATCCCGAACCATCACGGTACGATGATGAATACAGTCAGTGAGAGTCGATTCACACTCCAATCCAGAAGGGGGCGCACCAATGCAACACTGTTTGCTTACCGCCACAACAGGAAAAGCGCAGAAGAAGAACAGACGATCTATGCATAGATATGTTTACGTGTAATCTCTCAACCTGTGTTTCAACCGCGGAAAGACATCAATAAAACAGCTTGAGAATAATATCTCACGTAGCATTACATTTACCTCAGGCAAGTCATTTAGTGTCCACAGCATGTTAGTTCACTAGAGAAATGAACTCTAGAGGGAAGCGTTTTACTAAATATATGACCTATATTAGCTTATATATACATTATATTTACTTTACCTGTTAGAAATATCTCATTTAATATGTTTAAATACATTTTGAAATGAAAACAAGTTATGACAGTAACTGTGTAAATGATCATATTTCAAAAATGAATTGGAGTAGAAAACTAATTGAAAAACATATTTATAATTAGATTTAGAAGTTAACGCAAAACCTGCCTCATGTGCACTTTACATTTTTTTTTTTTTTTTTTATAAATAGCAACTGAATTTAATAGTTTGGGCTCTGTTGTTAATTGTACCCTTTAGAGTACAATTAGATTTTTTATCCTTAAAAAATGCTAATTTTTACCATCACAGCAACACAACAGTGCATGTTAAGTATGTTCAATGATATTTTATTCTCACAATGCACTGGTCAACCATTCACACCTGTGTTTGCATACTTGCATGTAGCATGTTTTCGGCCTCTAATCTAAACCGAACAGCCGAGAGCGAATTTTCAAATGATACAAATCCACTGCGCTTTGAGTAAGACTACAAAACCTGTAATAACATTCTGCTACAGCCATTAGAGAAGCCTGACTAACCCTGCAGAATTAAACGTAAGATTAGACCATTCATCCTCTAAGGGAATGAGCACATTAACAATACCGGCGGCTGGCTTCTTTTTGTGCTTTTTGATAGGTCACATTTGTGCTGCCAGATGTTGTCAGGTTCAAACAGATGACAGAATGACATAATCACAGAAAGCCTGATGACCTTTACACAACCTGTGTGGTTAATATATAATGTGGGAAAATAAAAAAATTATTTCAAATATACAAATATAACATAATACAAATAAAACATATATACATATAAATACATAATACCTCAATATTCAGTGGTAAAAATTGTAGGCATTTTGCTTTTGAAATTTGGTTGTATTCTTAATGGATTCAAAAATAAAAAATAATAAAATAAAACAAAATAAAATAATCATTAAGAAATTTAGTAGGGTTGTCATGTCTTTAAGGACAAATGCTAAGTAATTATTTGCCCCTTTTTATAAGTACAGTACTTTTTTTTTTACATATATATCATACTTACTATTAAGGCTACATGATATTGGAAAATTGCAATATTTGGTTTTTCTGCAATATACGCAATATGAAAAGATATAAGAATTTTCACTAGATGACTTGAATAGCTCTATTTGGAAAGAATGAATCATTCAAGAGTGCGTGGGGTGATTTTTATATATATTTTTTTAATTTTACTTTGAGGATTTTTTTGGGTGTGAAATACGTAAGGCTGAGCAAACTTGAAAAATGTGGGTGTTCGTACTTGCGTTTACTTTCTACAAGAACCAAGTCTTGAGATAAGCATAAAGTGAAAGTTAAAAAAAAAAAAAAAAAAAAACGGCAAAAAACTATCCACTTGATATGCCACATTCCCAGTTTTTTATCAATTCAATATGATCATAAAATAATAATTATTATTTATTGTTAATTATTATAATTATTATGATTTTATTGTGATTATTATTAAATAAAATATTAAAATAAGAAATATATTGTAATAATACTAATGTACTGTTAGTAATAAAAAATAATTTAATGTAAAATGACAATACTAATAGTAATACTAACAATACTTAATTTCTTAATTTTCAAACGTTAAACAATCAAGCTTTTATATATATATATATATATATATATATATATATATATATATATACATATCATGCAGCCCTACTTATCACACTTCAAAAGATAGCTTCTGTGTTTTAACACCAAAAAACGTATATCTCCAACATCAAGATATGGAAACTTTTTTCTTTTCATATGCCTTGCATTATTTATCAGAAATCCCAGCATTTTAGCAGCAGTTTAGCTGACCCACTTCCATCCTGCTCTTTGCATTGTGAGGTACGTTTGGGGCTGCATTGGGTCTCACCGTAAGCAAAATCAGTTCAGTAAAGCACTCAAACCATTAGCTCAAAATATCCAGCGGTTCCAGAATGTATTTGGGTATAACTGTTTATAAAACACCTCATAAATTTAAATTACGGATCCACTGCCCACTGACTGACCTATTCTGTAATATATATAAAGGCAAATACCATCACAATGATCTTTATCCAATAAAACTCAAACATAAATATGTCAAAAGCCATAGCTTAAAAAACCTTTAGTACAATCTCAGCCAAATTTCCTTGCTAGCATGTTTAAGATCTGGATTCAGTGTGATTTGTGATGGAGTTTAAGTGGCCACAGCCAATTTATTTTTAAAAAATAAATGCTTTCTGCTAGTTTTTCAAAACACATTTTGAAATGGTTTGTGCCCATTTGGGTTCTAATGCATATTCTTAAAGCCAAGAATATGTAACAATGCAACTTTCATGAAGTAAACTCTTACTAAAAGCCTTCCTTCCGCCGGAAAAAATAGTCCCTGACCGTGAACAGCAGCAGAAGTTACATTTTTACACCATTAGATGGCAGCAAAGACTGTCTTTATGAGTGTGTCAGTCAGTAGCGAAGACTTTTACATTGAAAAGACTGAATTGTTGTGAACACGGAACAAGACGCAACTGATAAATGCTTTGACTAGCGCTGTCAGTCATATAATACAGATAATACATTGAACATTTAAACAGATTTTTTATTATGAACATAGGACTGACCTGAAGGAAAATGCTAAATCTGAATGCAGGTAATAAACTCACTCAATCGATCTCTTTCTCATAATACTCTTCTACATAATACAGTAAGCTTCGATGAACAATATCAACTGAGAACAAACAGTTTAGTGATACACAGAACCGTTGGGTGAAGCGGTCATAGCCGTGTTTTATCGTGAATAAAACACAGCTATTGACCAATCAGAATCAAGGACAGGAACTAACCATTTTATAATATAATATACATTTGTTGTATACTATCATGAATGTAATATATATATATATATATATATATATATATATATATATATATCTTGTACAAAGAACAATTTCTAGCAGCTGAAATATTAGAGCTCACCATGACTATAAAATGTATATTATTTTAACATTTACATAAACATTTTTTTTAAGTTTTGTTTTGTCCCCAGGTAAATAAACACATACGGTGCAGAAATATGTCAATGAAATTATCCAATGACGGTTATTAAAATTCTATGTAAATTTGCTTTTATCATGCTTCCGTGGAAACAGATTCCGCGTGGGCTTCGTAATGTTCCTGTGAAATCATCTGAATAAATGCCGAGCACATGAATAAAGGCATTCTTACTTTCTGTGTTCTCAATGGGAGTTGAGCAGCCACCTCACCACCATGGTTATGTCTGAGGTCACACACTCCTCCTGTCTAGTCCATGGCTGGCAGGTGAGGAAGACTCAGGCTCAAATGCAGGCCTAGAAAAAGAGAACGAGAGAGAAAACGATTAGTGAACAAATCTCACATAAACTCTTGTGCCCTATAAACCACAGTAATGTTGTTTGACTTTAGGCACATTATGCAAGTGTGACCCAATATCCCACTGACCCTCTTAAAAACCCCTGCAATCTTATATTGCTGTTTTTGTTCAAATATTCCCTTAAACACACAGTGTGAATATACAAATGATACAATGTTGAAAACAGTTGTGCTGCTCATTATTTTTGTGGAACTGATACATTTTTAGGATTATTTGATGAATATAAAGTTTAAAAAACAGCATTTGTTTGAAATAGAAGTATTTTGTAACATTATAAATGTTTTTAATGTTATTTAAATGCAATGCATCCTTGCCGATTAAAAGTATTTTTTTTTTAAAAAAAGTACTGACCTCAAACTTTTGAGTACATATATTACATTTTTAAATGTATGATCATCACAGTTTTTTCAAAAGTTAGTCAACTTTTTTTTACAAAGAAAACAACATTGTCAGTGAAAAGCTTGAGATGAAATATGAGTTAAATCAAGGTAAATATCACTTAATGTGAATATTTGTATTGTCTGTCATTTCCAGTCAAGCTGCAAATTGGTCAAATTATGCAAAAAAAAGTGCGAAAATATTATTCAATTGTGTAGCTAGCTAAGAAATTAGCATTAGCAAAACCAAAGTACATGGCCATTTTATTAGAAAAGAAAAAGTATTATAAAACGAATAGTTCTGGCCCTTGATTCTGATTGGTTGAGCCGCGTTCGAAGGCGTTGTAAAATTCCCGAAAACATACAGCCGACTGCATTACATAAGTATCGCTGCGTAAACATATGTTTGTTCTGAATTGATTTTGTTCATTGAAGCTTACTGCATTATGTAGAAGAGTATTGTGAGAGAGATATCGAGTGACCAAGTGTATTACCTGCATTCAGATTTAGCATTTTCCTTCAGGTCAGTCCTATGTTCATAATAAAATATCCATTTGAATGTCCGCTGCGATCTTATCCTTTTAACATTTAATGGGTTTTCCCATGCCCTGCTGACAGTCATTTGTCATTTGCGTCTTGTTCTGTGTTCACAACAAGTTTCAATATAAAAGTCTTTGCGACTGATTGACTCGCTCATAAAGACAATCTTTGCCGCCATCTAATGGCGTAATAATGTAACTTCTGTTGCTGTTCATGGTCAGGGACTATTTTTTCCAGCGGAAGGAAGATTTTTAATGATTTTACTTCAAAAAAGTTGCATTGATACATATTTTTTGCCTTTAATATTTGTATTGTGTGGTAACTGTTTTATAAAAGCAATAAGCCCCGTGAAGCCGTAGTTTATAGAATTTAAACCAGCTAAGGGGCGTTGTTATAAATTCACTGTAAACCATGGCTTCTTTGGGCTTATTGCTTTAATTTACACTATAGTATGCTGTTAAACAATCCATCATTTGAGATGTTGAAAGCGATACTGCGGTAAAAATGTTCATAACATTCAGGGGAAAAAGCAAAAATGTGTAAAATGAGATCCATATTTGATAGATGGAACATTTCATTAGATCAGAATTGAAGAAGTAGAGATGAGGAATGTGAGAGCCGAGTGAAGACAGAAACTTGAGCCCAGTATTCACTGATCACCGTGATGTAATGCTTTACATGAACTCGTCCTCATGTCCCATGAGAGAGGAACATCACTCTCCTTCATGACAAATGACAAAGCCTGTCAAGCATCTGATAACAGACATGAATCACAGTGAATTTATTAAGCTATTTCTGAGATGACGGAGCAAGTGTAGTGTAGTGTGTGTGTGTGTGTTTGTGTGTGTGTGTGTTTCTGAAAAAGCCATACTTCTGTGGACAAAATGGCTGATAAGTATCCTCAGAGGTCAGATACATTTGCTTATATTAATGGTTTTTTAACAAACCACAGGACCAGTTCTAGGATTTCAATCTACCCGAATATGAGTCGTTGTTACTTAGAGGACTATTTCTTGTGAATGAATCATCTAATAATATAATATAATATAATATAATAGGTGAAATTATTTAGGTGTGTGCATTATTTTATTTTATTTTTTATTTTATTTTTTATTTATTTTAACTCCTGAGATACTTTTCAGCCCTTCTTTAAAATTAGGTAGTTTGGTTGATAAAATTACAAATTATTAATAAAAATGATAATAGTCGGTGTCATAAATAATAAGAAATAAAACAACAGAAAAGAGATGCCATGCTAATTTATCATGATTTTACAGTAGTAACTGTAGCAACTAAAGTAATTTTGTGGTATAAGAGATGTGTGTGTGTTTGTGTATACTATCAGCGATGAGGTCATTCGACAGGCACAGAAATAATATGCATACACAATACATATTTGATGCCTCAGCAGGCCCAAAAGTCTCACATGACAGCAGTTTCTACGGCAAGAACCCTTTGAGCTGCTGTAACCTCAAGATGCAAGAATCACAAGACATAATTCACAGCTATGCATGCTGTACATTTCGCTCTCCTCCCTGTCATTTCATTCAGCCCTCAGAATAAAGGCTCACAGCTCTGACAAGCCATTTATAGAATGGCTGAGTCTCATTTCACTGCATTAGACTGGGGAAGAGTGACAGACAAAGAGATGGACATCTACATTAGCCCAAGGGTCAAAGGTCAGGGCTTTTAGGAGAAGAGGTTGAGAGAGGAAAGACTAGTGTCAAGGGACTAGTGTCAATTCTACCCCATTTACGGCCCTTTATATGTGAATGCACTCCTAAAAAAATGACAAAATTATTTTATTTTCAAATTAATTTGACCAGAGTTTACTCTGGTAAAATTACTCTGTTCCTGGAAAATGGACCAAAAATATTTATTTCAAATTCAAACGCTCCCGTGTTTTGATCACTGTAGCCAATCACAAACATATCTGTTGAGCTCGTGAACACAATGGCCAATCAGAGGTGTTTACGAATCCGCTCACAAAGCATCACATTTTTTAAATTTCAGTATTGACTTGGTATCGAAGGCGGTACTTTTGACAACACTAGTTCATTGTTAAACTATGGTAGATCAGTTTCATTAAATAATATTAACATACAACAACTTTTAATTTTAATAATGTATTACTAAATGCTGAAATTAACCAACAAAGATTAATAAATGCTTTATTAGTATTTTAATTGTTTTTTCATGTTAACTTATGTAGTTAACTTATGTTAACAACTGAAACCTTATTGTTAAAAAAATAAATAAATAAATCCTTGAATGGAATCGTTCAGGGCTCCAAGAGGGGTTTGATTTCCCTTGACACCAAATTTAATGAGCCAAACTTGCAGCCACTGCTAAATTTGATAACTTTTTTCTCTTAAGAAATGGACACCCACAGTTTCTGAAGAAAGCATTTAAAAGTATAAATGGAGGTAATTAAAAAAACTGGAAAAAGAACATACTTTGTTTAAATATTTATAACTTCCGCCCACATGTGCATTCACAGAAACATGAACCAGTTTGTTTACACATCACGCTGCATTGACCTGGCCGCACAAGAAATACCATTCTAGTATTTATGAGCCCACGTTAACAAGCTAGAAAACATTCACAGTAAAAGTGTGAGCACGAGAAAGACCCTCGCTCTCACCTCCACCTACGATCTGAGCTCTAAAACACTTTCCACACGGCTGCAAAGCCTCACCTCTGCCACAGCGCTCACAGTCGACAGAGAAGCCGTTGTCACCATCAACAACAGCCACGCACTCATTCATCACATTTCCCTGTTCTCCCGCTGATCATCAATGTTTCCACGGCTAAATTTAACAGGGTAACCTTCAGAATTGCGCTCAGAGGCTGTGAGGTTTATTTTCAGAGTGTCAGACGTCTGGCAGAGGTGGAAAAATGTGCCATCACACCCAACTGATATGCAAAGCAAGTGCGAGAATTATGGGAAGCAATTACTCACAATTTCTCCACAATATGTACATTGAGTCAGTCTGCATGTGTGTGTACAATAATTAATACAACTTAATATTAAGTTATTAAGTTATTAAAATGCACACAAAAACTCTAATATGAACATACAAAGACATATAAATATATATTTTTTGTACAAATTCAACAGTATTGTAATGATGTAATAATGTTATGCACAATATAACAATATAATTTATATACACATACGTACACATATATTAAATTTAAAAAAAAAAGTCGATACAATATGTATGATAATCATTTATTATTTATTATGTATATGTGTATATTATGTATATAGGGTAATGTGTGTATATATATATATATATATATATATATATATATATACACACCCCCCCAGTCTTTAATAATATTAGATTATAAGATATTATAAACATTAACATCATGATTTTCTGTAAAGCTACTTTGAAACAATATATATTGTGAAAAGCACTATACAATTAAATTTGACTTGATTATAATATAATATAATATAATATAATATAATATAATATAACATAATATAATGTACATTTATGTGATTATTGTAATTAATTTATTGCTCATAATGGTTTAATTTATATTTAATATTATTAATTTGTATATTATATTATATTAAATTACAATATATTATTACATATATGTGCACGTGTGTTAAATTATATATTCAATTATAGTATGTTAAAATTTACATTACATTATACAACATTATATTATTATGTAGATTATATCTATAACAATATAGATTTTTCAATTATATTATATTATATTATATTATATTATATTATATTATATTATATTATATTATATTATATTGTCAGGGTTATGTTCCGTTCTGTTGACTTTTATTTTGAATTTTCTGTTCTGTTTCCTTTAGTTCCTCTTTCCCTGTTCTGTTTAGTTTTAGTTTCTGATTATTTCCTCATTTGTTTCTATAGTTACCCATTAGTTTCACCTGTGTTTAGTTTGTTTGCCTTTGTTCAGCCCTGTATTTATAACCCTGTGTTTCAGTTTTTCTTTGTCAGCTCTCGTTTTGCACTTGGTGTGGTTTGCGATTTCTACTAGTTATCTCCAGTGATCTTTTGAGATTATTTACATAAAGGTTTTTGTTGTATACTGCAAGTCTTCTTCTCTTATGTGTGGTTAGCAGCCACACACTAAAAGTATATGCCTGACATATTTTATTTTGTGTAGAGACATGGAACCGACAATGCTGTCATGTCTATAAAAACGTGATGAATGCACATACACAAATGAATCCATCGCTGATCTATGAAGCTTTGGTAAAGACAGGTTAAAGATCTCTGCTGACACTCCTGGACATAATGAGCAACATCGATCACACCTGCCAATAGAGACACAGCATTCACACAGCATCTGTGTGTGTTGCATTATTCAAGCGTTCCTTATTCCCGCTTCCACAGGTGCTCTTCAGGTATACGCATTACACACACACACACACCTGGCTGCGTTCCCTCACTCTGAGCCTTCAACATGCAGCCGATTACCTCATAGACCTGCAAAGCCAAAGAGACACAGCTGCAGGTCTAGCAACCCCAAGGAATTCTGGGATACAAGCCCAGCGATGAAAGTAAGACTCAGGACATGTCACGCAGTGCTCATTCACCCATGTGTGCTTTAACAAGGCCAGACTCAGAGTTTGCAAAACCGTGTGCTGCCTTCTATAAGAGCCTCTCTATGACTCGCACACTGACTGCATACAAGGAGCCATTCAAACCTTCTAATGACTCACTTTCTAGCTCAGTCAAAGATGTTTTTTTATATTAACTGAGTCATTAAAGGGTTAGTTCACCCAAAAATGAAAATTTCTGTCATTAATTACTCACCCTCATGTCGTTCCACACTCGTAAGACCTTCGATCATCTTCGGAACACAAATTAAGATATTTTTGATGAAATCCAAGAGGTTTTTTATCCCCCATAGAAGCAACGTAATTACCATCATTAAGGTCCAGAAATGTAGTAAAGACATAGTTAAAATAATCAACGTGACTACAGTGGTTCAACCTCAATGTTATGAAGCGACGAGAATACTTTTTGTGCGGAAAAACAAAACAAATATAACGACTTTATTCAACAATATTCTCTCTTCTGTATCATTCTCCTACACTGTTTACATTCAGCGCTTCAGAACGCCGACTTAAGATTTTACTGTCAAACAGTAGAGACCATTTTTACAATCCTATTAATACCTGATGGCTAAAAACTTTTTGTTTAATATCCTGTTTAGCTATTTAAAGGCACAATATGTAAGATTTTTTGATTAACATATCAAAAAAAACACTAGAACAATGTTATATATTTTGTTGACCAGATGTACTCATTACATCAGAAGAAGAATGGCATCTACGCTAATATTAGTCTTTCTGTTTATCCCGAGGTTTACCGTAGTCAACCGGATCCAGGCCGTATCCAGGTGAGATTGCGGACCTACGCCTTGACACGACCACAACGCACCCCTTAAGTGTCAGCAGAGATTGAGTCAACTAGATCATCCATTGTGAAGGCCTCATCGACACGACAGCCAGTGGCACAGCTCCTCAACAAACCGTCCATACCGGCGTGATGAATACGATGGATTGAACTGGATTGAACTGGAATAAATACTTTGAATGTTGCGAGCCTATCGGGCTTATGATAGCTACCTGAATCGTAACAAAGCACTGTTTGCCAGAGGGGAACTGGCCCCCCGACTAAGCCTGGTTTCTCCCTAGGTTTTTTTCTCCATTTTAACACCTATTTGCCACCTGTTTGCCACCTGATGTCACCTGTTGGAGTTTGGGTTCCTTGCCGCTGTCGCCTTTGGCTTGCTTAGTTGGGGACACTTGACATTTGATATTCAACAGTGCTTTGCATCTGCCTACATTGACAGCATTTTGTTTAAGAGCCAAAATTATATACCATTTATCAATGTAAAGCTGCTTTGACACAATCTGCATTGTAAAAAGCGCTATATAAATAAAGGTGACTTGACTTGACTTTACATTATCCCAAATGTTTCCAAGAATGTTTAAATCCAGAGAAATTAGCAATTTTAACCAGGACACGGACCATGTCCGTGCGTCGCCTATCAATGACATCATATCCATGTTACCCTCGTTTTATGGTTTTTTTTTTTGTAGAAACCATGGAAACACCAAAGACGCTTTAATATATTATATATTTTATTAGACAGGTGAGCAACTGTTTGGATACATTCATTGACAGAAAACTAATCATGTTATATAGCTCAACACAGTAAGTTTAAAGTATTGTTTAAATCTCGTTTTCTTGATTTACCGCGAGTACCATGTTTTACCATGCCTAATATCGATGTAGCTTACTGCAGTGTGCAACAAGTGTCTCATAGCAGCCGCCGAGCAAGCGCACAGAGTAGCATTATAACAACTTTCAACACACAAATGTATCTAATATGATAAATAGCGCTGCTTTACCTCACATACGCTTGACTGGAAGAAGCGGAAGTGGCGACTGCAGCATAATAAAAGTCCCACTGCTCTTGAACAGTGTGTCGTGCTCGTTTCTCATTAGCAATCGCTCTAGCGGCCTCGTTCCGCTCCAACATCACTCGGCCCTGCTCTGCTTCATACTACATAATCTCATCCTTAATACTTAATAATCTCATCCATGAACATGATTGCCGCCCATGTCCAGTCTCGATTCTTTTCCACCGGCTGTAGACGTGAAGTCATCAAGCTACGCCTTTGTTTTGAATAAGCGCCCTCTAGCGGTGAAAATTTACATAGTGTGCCTTTAACTATTAGTAAAACTGACTAAAACCACCATTTAATTCAAAAGGGATATAGTAAGTTGGCCATCAAACTACAACCACAACTCTTCATGTGCATTATATGAGAAAATTATTTGAGTGGAACAATGTTCCCATTGAACACACATTAAACAAACATTTTCCTCATAAATCACTTATGCAGTTACAGCATAGGATGATTATGAAGATAGAACAAATAGATGAGTGTAATTATGGCTCCAGCGCTGGCTCATTTGGCTCAGTCTCTGATACTGTGTGTTTTTGTATAATGTCGAGCGTCTGTTGTTGTAGTTCTACTGCATGTTGTGCAAAAGCTTCTCACGATCAGAAGAACTTGCTTCTGTGCTGAAGCCTGTGTCACCACAAGAAAAAGCATCAGGCGAGAGGTAGAGAGAAACAGAGAGGTAGAGAAAACAGACCACAGCAAAACCACACAGTAGCCTGTTTACTGTTTGGTAACAGCGAGAAACTAGCCCAGAGATCAAATGAGTGATAACTTAATACTCAATACACGACAGAGGTAAAACTCTCATAAACAAACATTGAATGAGTGACCCAAATATCATATAGATTGTTGAGGTGGACACTTTTGGTTTAGGCCAATACGTAACCACCTAAAAACCATTCAAAACATCCCAACAATAGCCAAATAACTTCTTACATAACAACCATTCATTCTCAAAGGAGGGATGTTAAGTGTAGCACTTGGACATAACCAAATAAAATAAAAAAATTAGTCAAAAAATAGCCAATAAATAAATAAATACAACAGCAGCAGCTAACAACCAACCAGAAGACCCTAGCAACACCCTGGCAACCATCCAGAACAACTCAAGCATACGCACAACTCTGATTTTCTACAGAAAATGTAAGAATAGTTCTGTTACATTTACATTGTTGTTAATTGCTAGTCGTTAATTGCAGCTAAATTCCAGTTCTTGACTTGAATCCCTGTAGACATGCTTATAGGCTGCACATTGCTTGTTGTTTGCACTGCTGACAAGTGAGAATTTAACTGAGACTAAGGTGCCCACACAGCACTATATCCGTCGAACATCATCCCTTAACATTAACACTGACTTCCCATCTGGTGCCTTCTAGTTATTAGTAGGCCACACCTTTGATGTATGAATATTTATGAGCACGGTCAGCTCTAGAATGTGTTGGAGGACAGCAGTTAGCGAACAACACTGTGGATGATGACCGATGATGAAAGTATATATAACATACCAGAACATCCTCATGGAGACACATAAAAGGACATGGATAAGGATGTGTGTCAACAAAAACACACAGGATAACCTTGCTAGCTAACTATGCAAAACAGATGACTAAACTGACAAAATTCTCTGACAAAACTTTTATAAAATGTCTAATTACCAACTATCAGTCCTAAATATTAAAATATTGAATCCAAATTGCCATACTATAGAGTGGATAGTACGCAATCTTTTGCTCAGATTGTTAGCATGCTATCATTCAGAAGCCTGTTGTCATTGCTGTTACTGTAGGTTACAAATCCCAACTGATGGCTAATTACAAGCACCTAATTTATCCATGTTCATTGCTGCTGTGAGACAAATCAGAAAACACTAAAGTGTTCAGGGATTTGAAAGGAGAATCAGCACCCTCCTGTGAAACTGCGCCTCCTTTATATTTAGCAACAAGCCTGAGAAGATTCAGTCTCTCAGACCTAGTTAGAAAGAAACACTCCTCTGTTCAAATGACGACATAAGTGATCAAAAAGGGAAAAGGCAAGTCACAAAGTGAGATTTTCCCTAAACACTTTGCAATAATGTTTGAAATCATGGCTAATTGAATAAACAAGGTACTTTTTTTTTTGTCTAGATCTGGTAATTTACTCAAAAATACATAAAAAAAATGCAATTCATACATACAGTGACTTGAATACTTCTATGATGAGTATGTTTTTAATATCTGTATTGCTATTCATTTTGACATTTAATGGGGACGTAAAGTAAAAAGTATCAACAACAACAACAACAAAAACGCATACAAGAAAAAAAAAACATATTTTTTTAGATGAATGCTGTTTAATAAATATTATAAAACGGTTAGTTCCTGTCCTTGATTCTGATTGGTCAATAGCTGTGTTTTATTCACGATAAAACACGGCTATGACCGTTTCACCCAACGGTTCTGTGTATCACTACACAACACCCTTAGCAACCACTCTTAGCAATGTAAACTGTGTGTTCTCAGTTGATATTGTTCATTGAAGCTTACTGTATTATGTAGAAAAGTGTTGTGAGAAAAAGATTGATTGAGCGAGTTTATTACCTGCATTCAGATTTAGCATTTTCCTTCAGGTCAGTCCTATGTTCATAATAAAAAATCTGTTTAAATGTGCGATGTATTATCTTGTCCTTTTAACAGTTGAGGGGTTTTCCCGTGACTGACAGCGCTAGTCAAAGCATTTGTCAGTTGCGTCTTGTTCCATGTTCACAACAATTCAGTCTTTTCAATGTAAAAGTCTTTATTATAAGAAAAATTATAAGAAATGTTTCTTGAGCAGCAAATCATCATATTATAATGATTTCTGAAGTATCATGTGACACTGGAGTAATGATGCTGAAAATGCAGGCTCATAAATCATCTGCTGTGTTCCTCATTATATTATCAACATGTTTGAGTTTGTGCAGTTCATTTGAACTAAGACTAAAGTACAAGACAGTCTAATTGTAAATGTAAATATGACTTGCAAACAAAGGAGGTCTAAAACACACGCACTTGATATCTTGTTAAACCGCAGGTCGTCTCAGATATGAATCGAGTCTGTCTCTATGGGCCGCACGGTCTCATGGGTTCACCTCACCTACGTGACCTGCACCTGCACACCATGGAGGTATGGGGTTTGGTGTTTTGCTGACTAAAATCGGCTGACAACCCAGCAGCTTGAGGCATCTTGATGTGTCAACAAGACCAAAACAAACACTACAGCATATACTCAGTGTTCTCCGCTATATTACACATGTTTTTTTTTTTTGTTAATAGAAAATGATCCTGTAAGCTGTATCTCCACTTCCTACATGTTCAGAAGCAATACACAATATTCCAATTGTCTGATTTACTACAACACCAGGGTCGGCGCCAGGACCCACGAAGTGACCTCGTGCCACTGACACTGTACAACACACATTGTTCTCCACCATCACGATGGTTAAACCAATCAAAATATAGCAATAGTGATGAATTAAACATGGAATTTAAAACCTAAAACAACTTTAAAGGGTTAGTTCACCCAAAAATGAAAATTCTGTCATTAATTATTCACCTCATGTCGCTCCAAACCTGTAAGAACGTTCGTCTTCAGAACACAAATGAAGATCTTTTTGATGAAATCTGAGAGCTTTCTGTCCCTCCATAGAAAGCTACACAACTACCACTTTAAAGCTTCAAAAAGATCATAAAGAGATTGTAAAACTAATCCATATGAATCAAGTGGTTTAGTCCAAATTTTCTGAAGAGACACGATCGCTTTATATGATGAACAGACTGAATTTAGGCTTTTTTTCACATATAAACATTCATCAACTCACACATCAGATATGGTAAATAGAAGCTCAAGCATGTTTGATTGACACGTGTGAGAACAAATAAGGTTCATTCTCATGTTATGCAGCACGTTTGAGCTTCCACAAGTATGGTTGAGCTTCTGTTTATGTTCACTGATCAATGTTTATATGTGAATAAAAGCCTAAATTCAATCTGTTCATCATATAAAGCGATCCAAGTCTCTTCCGAAAATTTGGACTAAACCTCTCAATTCATATGGATTAGTTTTCCAATCTCTTCATGAACTTTTTAAAGCGTCAAAATAGTAGTTGCATTGACTGTCAATGGGGGGACAAAAATCTCTCAGATTTCATTTAAAAAAGGTCTTCATTTGTGTTCCGAAGTTGAACGAAACAGGTTTGGAATGATTTGAGGCTGAGTAATAAATGACAGAATTTTCATTTTTGGGTGAATCAACGAATCAATGAAGGCCATGGGATGAAATGTAAGTTAGTCTTTTTTAGTTAAACGATAGTCTTTTCTTCCCTGTTGTGTCGTATATCCAAGTGAAACAGCTTGTTGAACTAGAATAAAACGTAGGGCAGGACTTGATTTTATCCATTGGGAATTGATTGGATAGTTGTGGCTTGCTATTGGTCGATCTCATGTGAGTGACAGGTTGTCCCGCCCTCATGCCAGTAAACACGTCATTAGAGAAGAGATGTCACTGCAAGAAGGAGGGGGAAGTTATTTTCATTAAAGATTACGAGGGCACATGCATTTTTAAAAAATAGCTATGTTCACGGATAAATCATTTATAATAAATATTGCAATATTCCATAAAAAATAAAACTGGTCAACTTCATGGTGACTTTAAGTACCTGCAGAAGCATGTGTTCTGTGTTTCTGGAGATCAGTGAGGCTGGGCAGGGCAACACTGTGCCCACTGGATGCCAGGAACACCAGATGGAGTCTCCACACCCCTCTGCTGGGCTCAGTTTAATGCCAGCTTTTCAAATTAGACTCTAATGTGCAATCTAATAAGGGTGATGATGACATAATATTTTCTTTAGCTACCGCTACTCTTGGTTTCGGAAAACAAATTCAAAACAAAACACAACTAAGTATGACATCTTTGTTCTCAGAGTTTCGAAATGAATGAAGTGTACTAAAACTTTTCCAAGCATAAATATAAACAGAAAACAAAATAAAATATTGTATGTAGTTATATGTTTGATATATTTATATTTGGCAAACTATTTTATTATTTATAATTATATACTTATTTTTAAATTATATATTTAATTATACATTTATATTACATTATGACTATTACAAAAATATTCTTACATACTCTTAATAATAATAATCTTAGCACGTTTTGAGTTTGTATTATGATCGAATAGAAACAAGTGTTATGAATGACGGTCAATCTCTTTTTCATCAAATATATTTACCAACAAGGCAAGTTTTCAACGTGCAATTTTTTTCCAGTTAAATTAAAACGAAACCTTTGTGTCGCTGCAACAATATAAAATGCGTATGGTAATGACAATCCGTGCAACATTTAAGACAGTTATGAATAAGCTGTCTCCGTGATCGTGTTTGCCATGTATTTGCATTCTCAGGAACAGATTCTTCACTGATATCTTCAGATCTTCACAGATACCAGACTCATTCGCACTTCAGTTTACACATCTGTCATGTGGTTAAACACTTCACTGCATGTGACATGACAAAATTGGGGTTATTTTCATGGCCTCAATTCAGAGAACCCATCTGCTTTTGTCAATACAAATATAAACTATTTAAAGATCACTTGATATCTAAGTTACAGTTTTGTGGCCTTTAGTCTGTGTGTTGTGAGTTGTCAAAATTAACTATTACAAGATATACAGTACAGATTAAAAATGTCTGCTTATTAATTTCTCTTCCCTTGGGAAAATAGATTAAAAATTATTGATGACTCATCCTGCACTGCACAGATTTTTGTCCAATCAAACGCTCTCCAGAATGAGAATTCTCCGCCCCCTAAAATCACCGGTGATCAGCAAGCACCAAATCATGTATCTTTTTTGTTTGCTTTGTTTGTTTTTTTTTGTTTTTTTTTATGTATTCTTTGATATTTTATGACTAGAATTTTTTTCCCCCAGTATAATTATAACCAAAAACGATGTTATTTACTGTATGAAACCAATTTGGTTCCATATTGTAGTATTTAGATGTAACTTTGTTATTATTGTTTAATTTTTCAGTCACTTTTTCACCCTGGCTTTTTTTTTTTTTTTTTTTACTATTTTATTATAATATTCAAAATATAAAATTGCTAGAATAAAAATAAAACATAATTATATATTTCAGTGTACTCGTAAAGTTGACAAAATTAACCAGATATACACATTTCTTTTCCCTTGGGAAAATAGATGAAAATGATTGATGACTCATCCTGCACTGCACAGATTTTTGTCCAATCAAATGCTCCCCAGAATGAGAATGCCCCGCCCCCTTAAACCACCAGTTATTAGCAAGCACCAAATCATGTATCTAGTCTACTAGTTAGTTTGTTTGTTTGTTTCGCTTAGTTTTGTTTTAAAATTGTTCTGTTTTATGACTAGAAATAACTTTTCCCAGTATAAAACCAAAAACGATAGTATTTATGAAACCAATCTGGTTCCATATTGTAGTATTCAGATGTCATTGTTTGATTTTTCAGTCACTTTTTTCACTCTGGCATTTTGTTTTATTATTCTATTATAATATTCAAAATATTAAATTGCTAGAATAAAAATAAAACATTTTTTAAAATTATTTTAGTGTACTCCTAAAAGTTGACAAAATTAACTCTTACCAGATATACACATTTAAAATTTCTGTTTAATTTCTCTTCCCTGGGAAAATAGATGAAAATGATTGATGACTCATCCTGCGCTGCACAGATTTTTGTCCAATCAAATGCTCTCCAGAATGAGAATGAGCAAGCATCAAATCATGTATCTAGTCTATTAGCTAGTTTTTTGTTTGTTTGTTTTGCTTCGTTTTGTTTTAAAATTGTTCTGTTTTATGACTAGAAATAACTTTTCCCAGTATAATTATAACCAAAAACGATGGTATTTATGAAACAAATTTGGTTCCATATTGTAGTATAGTAACTTTTTTTATGATTGTTTGATTTTTCAGTAACTTTTTTCACTCTGGCATTTTGTTTTACTATTTTATTATAATATTCAAATATTCATTTTTTATTTTTATTTTAGTGTACTCCTAAAAGTTGACAAAGTTAACTCTTAACCAGATATACACATTTAAAATGTCTGTTTAATTTCTCTTCCTTGGGAAAATAGATAAAAAATGATTGATGACTCATCCTGCACTGCACAGATTTTTGTCCAATCAAATGCTCCCCAGAATGAGAATGCCCCGCCCCCTTAAACCACCAGTTATTAGCAAGCACTAAATCATGTATATTGTCTACTTGCTAGGGTTTTTTTAATAATTTTTTTGTGTGTGAAGTGCTCCTCTATAATGTTCTGTCCAAACTTCCTGTTTCAACAGGAAATGCGTCAACACGGGCTTGTTGAGCGATTTTAATTGGGTCTTTAAAATAAATAATTACTAATGCAATTGTACAAATCAGTACATTCAAGTCTGTAAAGACCCACATAGTTACAACAAGGATTCAGCCAAAAGACATGCTTGTAAAACGAGGTATCTGGTTCTTAATGGACGATGAAATCAAACATTTATCTTTGTGTGGACTTCAAATCAAATTCTCGATAAACTGTGCTACAGTTGTGTGGTAAATGTAGAGACAGAAAGAGATTGCGATTCAGTTTTGACATCTTGTTCCAGCCTGATGTCATGATGTCTGGTCTAAACATGACTGATGAGCTAAGAGGCTTATTCAGTACACTGAGTCTACGGTACATTTGCCAAACCAGACATATTATGATAATGTGTTCAGCTGTGAACTGAAAACCTCTTTTGAATTTCCTGTACAAGACAAAGATGCAATACAAACTGGTTGAAAGGTCAACAAAAGCCTTATCTCACAATAAAATAGATTTAAAAAACTATTAATCACAGCTGTAAATGCACTTAGATCAGTTCTGATGGCTCAGCTGTGCATAAAAATGTATGAATGGGATAAAAATACTCAGTCATCATTGCTATAATCATAGCTATCATATCATATCATCGTTTTCATGGATATCATAAATATAAAATATCTATTAAAAAAGATGACACGCACTTTTATGCGTGGCACATCGCAGAGCTAGTGCAAGATGAGCATTTGTGGTTAAAAAGTATATAAATTTTTATTTTTTTTTAGAAAATGACCAATCGTTTTTCTAGATAAGACCCTTATTCCTCGGCTGGGATCATGTAGAGATCTTTAAAGCTGCACTGAAATGGCAATTTAGACCTTCATCCCGTTGGTAACTATTGAAGTCCACTATATGGAGAAAAATCCTGGAATGTTTTCCTCAAAAACCTTAATTTCTTTTCGACTGAAGAAAGAAAGACATAAACATCTTGGATGACATGGGGGTGAGTAAATTATCAGGAAATTTAAGTTCTGAAGTGAACTAATCCTTTAACTCAAAAACCGAATCAGTCCGATCTATGAATGAATCATTCACACCAACTTTGTGAACTGGATCAGCTGATTCATTAAAAAAGAATTGACTCAAAAAAAAAAAAAAATTTACAGGACAACTCGATGTCTAGATTTTCAGTGAATATATTCTATACTATATGTGTACAAATCTGTCTTACAAGATGTGTTTTCTGTCAAAATTCAAAGCAAGCTTAGCTTTTACTTATTAATTAAAACCCATAATGGAACATTTTGAGGTCCTCTGTTTTGAATATTTCCAGTATTAGCTTTCTATTTTCTGTGAAAAGAAATAATTAAAAAGATGAAACTGATATCAACCACAAACACAAGCCTTATTATTATAAACATATGTTCCAGAATGTTATACACACCATGGAGTTTGTGAAGCTAAAGGGATATTGTTACACTGGACACTGAACCGCAGTCACGGGAAGTGCTTCTGCTGTCGGAACCTGCTCGAAAGCAGCAGATTCAATGACTGAATTTCAATGCAGGGTAGAAAAGGCTATTCAGCCTCTGAATCAATCACTCACTTCCAATCTCTCCTCCTCCAGCCACAATGGTTAGCTTGTGAGTGTGTGTATGTGTGTGTGTGTGGGTATGGATGCAAAAAGCCGGACGGAAGTATGGGAAAGAGTATATGTACCGGATCTACTGAAGAAGACTCAAGCCTTTAACCAAGAGCATGTCAATGTGTTCAGTAATAACTCCAGTCGTACGAGGTACAACCAAACAGCTGATTCTAAATCTCAGTGTTCATTATTTTACAGCTACTGTTAGATGATAATCAGGATTCCATTAAAGCAAATTGGTATAGTTCATAATTTATTTCGATCAAAACCCTTATGACTTTCTTTTTCTGTGGAACACAAATGGAGATATTTTCAACTATGTGCTGGTTGTTCTTTTCCAATACAGTGAATGGGAAGTGGAGCTTTAATAACAGCATATTTTGTGGTGTTTCTCACACAAAGCTATCATATCACGTCAGAAGACTAGCATATAGTGGTCATATGGACTACTTTTACTGTGATTTTTTTTGTCATTTTAAGGAGTTAGTTCACTAAAAAATGAAAATTCTGTCATTAATTATTCACCCTCATGTCGTTCCACACCCGTAAGACCTTCATTTATCTTTGAAAACACAAATTAAGATATTTTTGATAAAATCCGATGGCTCAGTGAGGCCTCCATTGCATTGCCAGCAAGATAATTAACACTTTCAGATGCCCAGAAAGCTACTAAAGACATATTTAAATCCGTTCATGTGACTACAGTGGTTCAACCTTAATGTTATGAAGCGACGAGAATACTTTTTGTGCGCCAAAAAAACAAAATAATGACTTCATCAACGATATCTAGTGATGGGCAATTTCAAAACACTGCTTCATGAAGCTTCGAAGCTTTACGAATCTTTTGTTTTGCACCAGTGGTTCGGAGTGTGTATCAAACTGGCAAAGTCACGCCCCCCAGTGGTGAACCATTGAAATTTCGAAACACTTATGACGTAACGAAGCTTCGTTTATTGAAATCATGTGACTTTGGCAGTTTGATACCTGTTTTATACACGCTTTGAACCACTGATTCGAAATGTAGGTAAGCTTGACAGGCCTAATCCTCATTTGCTTCAAATAAACTAAAAAGAGCGTTTTGGATATTCCTCACAAAATTCACCTTTTGTGTTCAACAAAAGAACGATTTGGAACAGTGAGAATGATGACAGACTTTTATTTTGTATTTCTCATGGCTGAGCATTGTGGGAGAATGACTAAGAACCACTTTGAAATGAGTGATTAACTCTTACTAGCTGAGAAAACATCTATCTGCATATTTGATTCCTTTTCACAACTATGGCATTTGAGGAAATTATTTCATTAATTTTAGATGGGTTTATTAATGCTAGTTCGTCTGACACATTAGTTTCAATGTGCACTTCTGCACAAATATTCCTAAAGATCAATGAGGTCGGCCACGGTGGATCTATCTCATTTCTTGCATGAGGACATAGAGAGCTGACTTCTGCGGGTTCAGGTCAAGTCTTTTCGCATGGAAACAACGAGTGGGGTTAAGTGTTGTGAGGAAAGCGCTTTTCGTCACCCCCTCCTTCCCTTTCTAACTCCGTCCCTGACGCTTCGACTCGTGATCTGGCACGCGACATCTCGGAACGTCTGCATCTGCAGCCGCCAGTCAGACCCGTCTGGGCGTGTAAGTGTTTGTTCCACCAGCTGGCGGAAAGCTCAAAAATCCAGTTCTCACTGCAGCAGCAGATGCTGTAGCCAGCAACAAGCGTTTACACAGACCTGATGGAAAGAGATAGGCATTGAAGGCGCAACCGTGCATGTTGGAGACCAGCAAACCAAGCACATTTTAATATACTGACTTATTGTGAGTAGAATGTCTAAGATAAGGTGTTACCATATACTGTAGCAACAGTTTGTGTTGACCTTAGAATGCCTATATTGTTCATCACACCGATAAAGACATATTGGTGCAGTTGATAAAACCTCTGGATTTAGATAGCAACTGATTCATGCACCAATCATATGCATATGTTTAAACAGGGCCGTCGCTAGCGGGGCGAAAGGTAGTGAAGATTCCAGTCAAAATAATGTGAACTTTTAAAATTAATAGAAATAGGTATGCAATACAATTTTAAAAGGGGACCTATTATGCCCCTTTTCACAAGATGTAATATAAGTCTCTGGTGTCCCCAGAATGAGTCTGTGAAGTTTCAGCTCAAAATACCCCACAGATCATTTATTATAGCTTGTCAAATTTGCCCCTATTCGGGTGTGAGCAACAACACACCATTTTTGTGTGTGTCCCTTTAAATGCAAATGAGCTGCTGCTCCCGCCGCTTTCCGGAAGAGGGCGGAGCTTTAACAGCTCGCACTTCGGTTGCTCAAAAACAACAAAGCAGGAGAATCTCACGCAGCCAAAATGAGGAATTTCAGTAACGGTGTTCAGCCTTACATTGTTCAAACCGGAATCGGACACTAATGGAGAGACTCAGGAAGAAGTTACAACTTTTAGAATGAAACTGGATGTTTCTGAATGGTTAGTGGATAAATTTATGTAGCTGCTGTGGATTTGCCAAACAGAGCCATACACACCAGGCTAACGTTTATGATTGCTATCAAATGGTCTAATATTTTTTCCAAAATATCACTCGGACAGAAACCCTCCTTTTTTAGCAATCGAGCTTGTCAGGGTCAACTTGCAGGCTATCCAAGCTAACGAGACTCTAAATAGTGTGCTCATCTGTGCAGCCAATGACAGAACATTTAGCATGCTTTGCTCGAACTTTTGGTTCATTGGTACACCGTTTTCGCTTGTGAAAACAAAATGGCCGCGCCGTGGGTGGAAACATGCAGATTAAGGGGCGGTACTATTATAATAAGATCCCCTTTCTACGTCGCAAGGGGAGTGAAATCTGAGTGGTTGCAGAGAAAGGCTTGCCTGAAAAAAGTTACTGGGTTGTCCTTTTTCATGTTTTCTGGGTTGGTAGATGCACCGGGGACCCGATTATAGCACTTAAACACGGAAAAATCTGATTTTCATGATATGTCCCCTTTAAAATATGTGTTATATATATATGGCTTGCACGACAAATCATTTACTAGTCAACCAAGTAACTGGGTCAAATGTTTTCCTTATGTAAATAAGAGGTTGTGTTACCTTATTCTGCTCATTACCACATTTTTTAAAATGACCATCATTTGGAAAGATAAAATGCAAAACAGAAAGCAATTTAAAACATTAAGCATACGTTATCCATTTTATTAAATAGGACATTTAAATACATGTTGAACATGTGACTAATAATGTGAGAAGCACATTTCTGGGTTTGTAGGATCACAAACAAAACGTGAATGAATTGTCATCTGAATGCGGTTTTGCAATTCTGAAAGTTTTATCACTGAGGAGCAAATTCATTTTTACAAAATCCATTTTTTTTTTTACAAATCCCTTTAAAGGGACAGTTCACCCAAAAATTTTAATTTTGTCATTATTCGCGCACCCTCATGTCGTTCCAAACCTGTATGAGTTTCTTTCTTCTGTTGAACACAAAAGAAGATATTTTGAATAGTTTTGGTAACCAAACAGTTGCTGGTAGCCATTGACTGCCAAAGTATTTTCTTTCCATACTATGGAAGTCAATAGCTACCAACATTCTTCAAAATATCTTCTTTTTTTTTGTTCAACAGAAGAAAGAAACTCATACAGGTCTGGACCGACATGAGGGTGAGCAAATGATGACAAAATTTTCATTTTTGGGTGAACTATCCCTTTAACTAACAAAAGCCAAGTCCTTAATGATATTATCCTCTGGGAAGTGACATAATGGGTTTGATTTTGGTGGGAATCTATACAAACATCAACAAACATCAGCTCTGCTTAACATAATTAGCAATAGCAGCAAAAGATTAGCAAGATGTTGGATTTTCTCACTCATAATTGGTATGATTATATCAATAATCTCAAAACTTGAATGGGTTTTGTTGCATAAAGGCAGTTACAAGCAGTCCAATCAGATGAGCAACCGCTCCATTTGGCGTCATTTTTTGATATTTCCTAATTTAATAATATTAAATTATTTGTAGAATTGGTAAGCAGTAAACTGGCTAATTTCAAGTGTCTCATTAGTCTCTCCATTTTACAAAGATTTGTGGATATCGTACATAAGCTTTCCATTGATGTATAGTTTGTTAGGATAGGAAAATATTTGGCCGAGATACAACTATTTGAAAATCTGGAATCTGAGGGTGCAAAAAAAAAAAAATCAAATATTGAGAAAATCGCCTTTAAAGTTGTCCTAATGAAGTCCTTAGCAATGAATATCCACTCACAAAAATACATTTTTGATATATTTACAGTAGGAAATTTACAAAATATCTTCATGGAACATGATTTTTACTTAATATCCTAATGATTTTTGGCATAAAAGAACAATCGATAATTTTGATCCATACAATGTATTGTTGGCTATTGCTACAAATATACCCGTGCGACTTATGACTGGTTTTGTGGTCCAGGGTCAGAATTGGTTAGAAACAGGCTGGAAACAGCAAATTTCACAAACTTTTTTATGTACTTTTGCTTTGTCAACAACAGAATCGTGCAAAAAGTGGATGGAAACTTGGGTATTAACACGCAAACTCTTGTTTTTCTTTTTTCTATTTCTGTGGTTGGGCAGGAACATTATTTTGTTCATATAATTCTTGTCAAACATACTAATTTTCGTGCACAACAGAAGCCCTGCAGCAATAAAAAATGAGAGCCAAATTAAGAGCCAATTTCCTCTTGTAAACTCAGAAATGTTGATTTGTACGGAATTAAATGACCAATTACTACACTTGTCAAAAATCAGTAATTGAACTCAGTTGGTGGTTTGGTTCTGAATGATGGGAGAAACACATTATTGTTTCTGATTTAGTCTGAAGTAAAATCACCAGCTAATGCCTGTAAAAAAATTACTGTCCACATAGAGGTAAAGGCAGACAACAGACTTAGCTTAGCAGCTTTTGCATTCTCTGTATGCATGGCTCTGGTCCAATCCTTTTCTAGTAAAGGCTCTGTGTTTGGGCCTGGACTCTCCACAGATTGGCAAGGGAACAAACACAACCAACATGGCTTTGAACGCAGCGGTAGGTTGGGCCGGCTGAGCCAGAACCGGGCCTCTCCTTTTCTCTCATTGTGTCTCTCTCTTGTTCCTGTCCTACTTTTCAGCCATCTGAACAAGAGCTCAGCTAATGCAACATCAGTTGACCCAAATCTAGAGGGGTCCATCAGGTGTGATATACATGAAGACAATTCCAAAGATTTCCCTAAGTGATACGTAATTTGTTATAGAGTGACATACGGAGCAAGGTGCAATTTCACAGGTAAATGTTCCAGTTTGTATGGAGCGGAAAATGTCTCAAAGTGCAAATGAGATTTTAACTAAACCTGTAAAGACATTTTACTGTAGCATGTTACAAGTTCAACAATTGTGGCTATAATTTAATATAATTTAACAGCAAAAACTACCACATCCTTAAAGATCAATTGAACATATCTGACTGACGACATTACACCCCATTTACAGACAGTGTGGGTGAGGATTGATCATTTCTCAACTTTATTGGTTCTCAATTGCTTGAATAGTTAACTTTGAAAATATGTAGTTAGTTTTGGTACACAACAGTGTGTTGTTGCCTCCTGAGAGAGTGCTGATGGGAAACAAAGGCTCAGTGGGACATTGGGTGGAGCTGACGTGTCTGTTGAGATCGCTTTGCCTGCTGCGTGTCAGTTTGTGTCTGGGCTGTCATTTTCTTGCACCCATCCCCCATGACAGAGTAAACGGCACAGTACGAATGTCACCGCTGGCCACCAGCCCTTCATCATGTGCGTGTGTTTGTCCAGCGAGGGTGTGTTTGTGCCAAAACACCCAGCGTCCCTCTTGATTGAATTTTCACTGTCTCACTTCTATGTGTCTCAGTGTGGCTTTCTTCCAGATTCGATTGACATTGCCCCTCTCTTCCTTTAGAGGAGAGCCCAAACATCCATATCCTTCACCCCTCCTTCATCCTACTCTTTTTCGCCTTTCCTTTCTCTTATGCTATAGAGAAATGCTTTCGGTCTCATCGGATTGTTTTAATTCATGTCCTACTTCTGCCTAGTTGAAGTACGCAGACATACTCCAAACGTAGTAGAATGGCCTACTTATGTCCAGTGAATATAATATGGAAAGAATATGAAGTTGTTCACCCAGCTTTAAAAAAAAAAAAAAAAAAAAACGTTTGAACGTTAGTGCACTGTAAAAAAGAATTGGTTTAACTTAAAAAAGTAAGTTACCTGGTTGTCTTAAAATTTTGAGTTCATTGAAATTAAAAATTTGAGTTAATACAATGAAGGCGAATGGTTTAATCAACAGAAACCAAAAAATTATGTTATCTGGACCACATTAATTACCGAAGTTGATTTGACAAAAAAAAAAGAAAAAAAGAAAAGAAAAGAAAAAAATGTTGAATTAACAAATTATGAAAATAACTTTTTACAGTGTGTGTATATAACTGTGCAGCTTCAAGTTTTGAAGTAGCTTCAAGTTTGGAGTAGACTTTTCAGCTTACAATAATAAAGAAACAAATGTACACTGAGTGCACATAGTGGCCTTAAAGGGGGCGCTCATGAGCATTGTTCTGAAACTGAAGTTGACAAATAGGACACACTACAGTCTCGTGGACTTCATGGACATGTGCAAACAGAGATGGTGTTTGCAAATGGTGTTTGTAACTCATTTTCTTCCCAAAATGTAGTAAAATGGCCATCACAAACTAGAGTGGCTTTCACACCATGAAAAGTGACTGGTAGTCACCATTGTGCTGGGTTAGACTATACTCTGAAGTAGGAGCTAATTTAGCCCTCAAAAGGCTTTCCTATTACTAAAATCATTCCCAGGTCCTACAGTGCGAACGTGCCAAAAAGAGGGTACTTCCGCCAATAGTTATAGGAACTATGAAAACGTTCCTCCAATGCAAAAGCCCCCTCAAGAAACAAAACTTTTTTTTTTTTTTGACGGCAACATTGTCAAAATGATCACAGATCCATGTAACGATTAAAAACGCTATATTATGCTGCCAGGCCAGTAGGTGGCGATGTCACATGAGCATGACATCACACTTTTCACAAATATGCGTTTTTGAATTTTACACAGAGACGATAACGGTATCATTTTCAAAAACTTGCACTTTGAAACCTGTTTTCAAAAGTTAGCAGTTTCAGGCCCCAAAAACGCTGTTGTCATGTAAATGAATGGCCAAAAAGCATAAAAAGTTTTCAGATTTAGTTTAAAAGGGTGTCATGTAAATGCCCCCTCAAAATGAAAGTCATTTACGAAATATTATATTTTGAAGAAAGATATTGTCTACAGTAACGTACACCAATGAATTGTTCTCCATAGGACACGTTCATTTAGCAAGAAGTGGCATATTTTAGCTGCCTTTTTAAAGCTAATCCTACACCACCCTGCACAAATTTTAGCTATTGTTCACAAAACAGAAAAGCTGGTGTCAAATAAAAACAAAAGCAAAAAAGCAGCCTCTTACAAAATGTTTAACGCCTCCTCAATTAGAAGATAAACAGAGAAAGTTGTTGATAATGTTAGCACTGTTAACACTAACATGTGTAGCCCTTACTTAATATTGAAAAACATAGCACTCATGCCGCAAGATGCTCAAAATACAGTACAAGTTGACTAAAGGTAAAAAGTCATTGGCCTAAACATGTTTAGCTGTAGCAGAAAATCAATGAAATTGAAGACACAGCTTCTCAATGTGGATTTTACGGTGCTGTCTACACCACAACACGCTATTAGCATGCTAACTGTGTGTGTAAATGTATAGGCCTATTAGCTTTGAGACAAAGCAGCATGAAGACATACTAACCACTACTGAACCTCTTAGGCAATAATAGAATTATTTACTTCTGAAATCATTGGGAGTGAATGAAATACTCCTTAAAAGTTCATGGTCATACAATGACACATGCTAACAACATTATTACTGCAACATCCTGTAAAACACAAGGGTCCACTTGTGACATCAAGTAATGACTGGTAGGTTAAAAGCCATTCAAGTGTATACTGAAAGTCCCATTCAGATTTTTACTCCTGTTCTTGAACTACAATGGAATCAATGCCAATTTCATTTCCACATCCTCCTCAAATGCAAACATCTTATAGATTCCTGTAAATGAATCAGTGTTTGAGTCACACTCGTCTAATGTGCGTAACCTGTTAAAAAGCAAAACCGTCAGCTAATTCAATTTCCAGGCCCACACAGAATTGTTTTCGCATTTTTTGAGCTTGTTCTGGAGGAAAATCTGGGGAAATGTCTCTTTAATTTTTGCAGAATAGACTTAAATATGGTAATAAAAACATTTAGAAAACTGCATTTGGATCATTCCATGTCAACACAATCAGAGGTTCACGGCTAAAAAAATTTTTTTTCTTTCTTTCTTTTTTCTGATGAAAGAAATACACGAATAAAGAAAAAAAAGCCAAAATATGAAATGCCATGGAATAACATTTACTGAGTAATTCACTATTTTGTAGAGGGGACAAAATGACAATGAAAATCAGTAAATATTCTTCCACAGCATTTAAAATTTTGGCTTGCATCACTATTTATGTTTGTCTTTCTTCAGAAAAAAATATATTAACATAATCAAAACATTTTAGCGAAGGAAGTTTCTAAAATTTGACCAATTAGACATGGAATGACACATTTGCAAATGAACCAAAAATATTTACATTTATTTGAAAATTTTAATAAAATATTTAAAAATTATTTAAACTGTAAAAATCCTTTCAAAATACAATTATAATGAAATGTCTAGTTCAGTCATGAAACTCTAGATGGCACAGGATATATAACAAGATATATAGGCCAATCAGATCCTTAAATGAGTGTAACTTCAGTAGATCCATCAAGAATCATCTAGATCATCACATGACCCCAAACAAAGCCATAACCTCTACCATCAAAGGTCAAAACACACGGCCTGTCTCAGAACTGTGACCTTCAGTAACCCTGTCCTCAAACCCCCATCATAAGAGCTTCTCACCCTGTCCGTCTCCAATATGTTCTTCAGCCTCACGCCAGCGAGTCCTGACCTGACCCAACGTCTGTCGGATTGAGGGGCATATTTAACCTGTCAGGTCCTCCGTCCCATAGCCTCTGTTCCTGGTCCAGTCTCTGAGCTGTCAGCTAGATTCCTCACAACACTTTGAGTTTCTCCACAGGCTGTCAGTCACATCTGAAGTTTGACTCTCACTTCAGCTTATGAGGACAAGCTGATCTTTCTTGAGGACATCTCTACTAGGTAATACAGCATGTGACTTGTTTTAGTTCTGCCCTGTAAGGGGTGACGTCATGATGTTTGGTTACAAAACACTCAAGAATCAATTAAGTGAATTGTGGCTGAATTGTTGGGTGAAGTATTTCTTGAAAAGCTATGAGTTTACAGTATTTGAATTATAGTATGATTACATAATCATTTTAATTGTATCTGTATTTGGTTCAATATTGGATATTTAATTGTGTTGTTAATTTCTCCTGTTTTTACATTTAGAGTAGAGTACCTTTGCCATCATCTAACACATCTAAAACAAAAATAATTTAATAACACTGTTAAATGTAATCTTTAGCAAATCTCAAAATGAAAATCCATTTCCCATACTGCACATACTGCAAAACAAAAAAAAAAACAAAAAAAAACAAATGAAGAAGAAAGCCAAAATATTAAATGTCATGGATTGATATTTACTAAGTAATCCACTATTTTGTAGAGGGGACAAAATGACAATGAAAATCAGTACATGTTTTTCCATGGCATTTAATATTTTGGCTTTCATCACTATTTATGTTTGTCTTTCTTCATAAAAAATATTAACAAACTCAAACATTTTAGCCAAGTTTCTAAAATTTGGTCAATTAGATAATGGAATGACAAGTTTGCAAATTCACCAAAATATTTACATTTAATTTTAATAAAATATTTACTTTTTTTTTTTTTTTTTTTTTTTTAAATAATCAGCTTATTTTACCTGCCAAAATTCAGTACACGCCTAATCTCAGGTCAGCATAAACTTTACATAAAAAAGAATGAACTGTTTTAGGCCCTGTTTACACTAGTGCGTTTTCAGTTTTGCTACGGTTACGCCTGTTGTTTAAACTACTTTTCGAACCTTGAAAACGGTGACTTTCAAAAACGCTGCAGAGCCCGTTTTTAGTTTGAAAACGCCGGGGTTGCGTTTCAGGCCCCGTTTACACTAGTGCCTTTCGTTTTAAAATGAAAACGGTCCTCGTCTACACTGGCGTTTCCACAGCGTTTCAGAAACGATCTCCGTCTACACTACACGGCCAAAAACGCATGTCACATGACTATTCATGCGCGTACAAGTGTACAAGTTGCCTTTTGAGCATGTAGGCAGCTGCAGTATTGAGAAAAAAAAGCAGAGTTTAACTGCACAATGGCTGCTAAAAATGACAACAAAGCCAGCAAAGATTGCAGTTCAGTCTCCATGTTATTGTTTACACGGTCGTCAAGGATACGCAGAGCGAACGTGGGCAGCCACGCCATGATTTTAAATAGTCTCCGTTTTGCTCCGTTTATACTGAAACGCAACACCGGCGTTTTCAAACTAAAACTGGGTCTGCAGCATTTTCGAAAGTCTCCGTTTTCGAGGTTTGAAAATGCCGGCGTAGTGTAAACGACAGGCGTAACCATAGCAAAACTTATGTGTTTTAAAAACGAAAACACACTGGTGTAAACGGACCAAAACAGAGACTTTTGAAAACGATGGCGTGGCTGCCCACGTTCGCTCTGCGTATCCTTGACGACCATGTAAACAATAACATGGTGACTGAACTGCAATCTTTGCTGGCTTTGTTGTCATTTTTTGACTGTCATTGTTTTCTCTGTTTTGACAATTTTTGCCATTGTGCAGTTAAACTCTGCATTTTATAATACCGCAGCTGCCTACATGCGCAAGAGGAAACTGTTTACACTTCTACGCACATGCCCAGTGTGCATGAACGGTCATGTGACATGTGTTTTCAGCCGTGTAGTGTAGACGGAGATTGTTTCTGAAACAATGTGGAAACGCCAGTGTAGACGAGGATCGTTTTCATTTTAAAATGCTGTTTTAAAACGAAAACGCACTAGTGTATACGTGGCCTTAGAAGCTGCAAATTCATTATAATTCCTCAGACACGTCCACGTCCCACAACAAGCTGCTTGACTCGCCATATTCTCTTCTATAAACCTCTGCACTCATTTGAAGTGCTTCTGTATGAGAAATATCACACAGTCTTAACCTCATCAGCACACATCTTTTCAGTGGACACTTTTCATTCAAATACGATTAAAGTGAACATTATCACTAAGGTCAACACATACTACAACTCTAAACCATGTTAAAGTTAAATTAAAAGTCTTCAGGTAAAGCACATGTCCTTTTACTAAGTGTAACAGTTACATTAAACTAGGGCTGCAACAATAAAACAATAAAAATCAATTGAGAATCGAATAATCGCTCAATAAATCAAAACTTGAATGAAAATAATCAACATTAATCACGTCTGTGTGCTGCGCATGGAAAACATCCGCAAGTCATCATGTCGCTTTACAGTAGGGAATAATGCATTTCTATGGATACATCTCATAAACACACCTGGAAAACATCGGAGGAGACAGAGTGAGCTGCTGCAGGAAAACTGTTCAATCCAAATTGTCCTAAACATGAAAATGTCATAAGCGCTTTAAACAAACTCGTATCATAACCATAAACTATACAGGTAGCCTGTTAACTGCCAGTGTCCTGTGCTGCGCTTTGTTTATTGCCTTTTTTTCTCTATTACATATTATAGTAATCATCATAAATTTGGTATCATTTGAAAGCTTGAAATTGGAGATTGTGTTACCATGAAAAAGGTACTTAATGGGCGTGATATGCACTTCGAATTTGAAACACAACTTGTTTAGACATGAATTTTGCATTTTTGAGTCCAAATTATTTTGTAAAACATATATTTTGTATATAATGTTGTTATATTTTGTATAAAATGTTGGTATGTTTAGTTCAGTATATGCGCACACGGGCACTTGTTAACTGAAGTCTGTGAATTTTAAAGTTAACATGAAATCAAAATTGACAATTCTTATGTAACTACCCAGAATTCTGCCACTGGAACCACTGAAAAAGAAGTGCCATAACAAAAACGTAGAGATAAGGTAAAGTTCGCATAATTCTGCACTTTTTCTACGCCATTTTGGAGTACAAACAATGTGAGTAGTGTGTACACACTGAAAATTGCAAACAACAATGATACAATCAATTTCCGATAATACTTTTTATTAAAAAAAAAACTAGGGCTGGGATAATAAATCGTTGCAATAAATCGAGAAATGATTCTGGATCAATTCTGAGATTTTCAAAATGCATCGCGATTCTCTCTTGAATCGATTCTGAGTTTTTAACAGCAGATGGCGCTCTAGGCTAGTTTTTAACCGCACGCTCAAATGTTCACGAAGAAGAGCGTTCGTGCATTCGGCTGAGTCTGAGAATGTACTTGCACCTCAGAATGCTTTTATGACGTGAGATTAAAGGGTTAGTTCACCCAAAAATGAAAATTCTGTCATTTATTACTCACGCTCATGCCGTTCCAGACCCGAAAGACCTTCGTTAATCTTCAGAACGCAAATTGAGATATTTTTGTTTAAATCCGATGGCTCCGTGAGGCCTACATAGGGAGCAATGACATTTCCTCTCTCAAGATCCATAAAGGTACTAAAAACATACTTAAATCAGTTCATGTGAATACACTGGTTCAATATTATTATTATAAAGCGACGAGAATATTTTTGGTGCGCCAAAAAAAACAAAATAACGAATTATTTAGTGATGGCCGATTTCAAAACACTGCTTCAGGAAGCTTCGGAGCATAAATGAATCAGCGTGTTGAATCCGCAGTTCGGAGCGCCAAAGTCATGTGATTTCAGCAGTTTGGCGGTTTGACACGCGATCCGAATCATGATTCGACACACTGATTCATTACGCTCCGAATCTTCCTGAAGCAGTGTTTTGAAATCAGCCATCACTAAATAAGTCGTTTTTTTTTTTGTTTTTTTTGGCGCACCAAAAATATTCTCGTCGCTTTATAATATTAATATTGAACCACTGTACTCACATGAACTGATTTAAATATGTTTTTAGTACCTTTATGGATCTTGAGAGAGGAAATGTCATTGCTCCCTATGTAGGCCTCACGGAGCCATCGGATTTCTAATATCTTGATTTGTGTTCCGAAGATCAACGAAGGTCTTACAGGTGTAAAACGGCACGAGGGTGAGTAATTAATGACAGAATTTTCATTTTTGGGTGAACTAACCCTTTAATGTAAACAGCCCACTGCAAACACCCTTGTAATTCGCTTCAACCTTTTCGAACTTTATGAATGATTATTTTATAGAAGGGAATATTTTATAGGCTGTTTCTAAAGCACGTAGTGCCATCTGCTGTTAAAAACTAAGCTCAGATTTGAGAGAGAATCACGATGCATTTGGAAAATTCTCAGATTCAGAATCGTTTCTTGATTTATTGCAACAATTTATTGTCCCAGCCCTAAAAAAAAAGACACAAAAATAATTCCTGTCAGACTCCTACGCTGTTGACATAATAAACACAGTACAGAGCTTCCAGGTTCTACATCCTAACGCCGACTCATTATTGGCCAGCTCCTGCGTCAGCATCACACGCATGCGTCATACTGCTCACGTGAACAGCCTCGGCCAATAATGAGACGGAATTCTGACGTAGAACCTGGAAGCGCTGCACTGTGTTTATTAAATCAAATTGAGGAGAATGACAGGGAAGAGAAGAAATTGTTGAATAAAGTTGTTATTTTTGTTTGGTTTTTTTGCGCACAAAAGTATTCTCGTCGCTTCATAAAATTAAGGTTGAACCACTGTAGTCACATGGACTATTTTAACGATGTCTTTACCATCTTTCTGGGCCTTGAAAGTGGTAATTAAATTGCTGTCAATCGAGGGGTCAGAGAGCTCTCGGATTTCATCACACTACCTTAATTTGTGTTCTGAAGATGAACGAAGGTCTTACGGGTGTGGAACGACATGAGGGTGAGTAATTAATGACTTCTGAATAATTAATAATTTGAGTAATTAATGAATTTTCATTTTTGGGTGAACTAACCCTTTAAAAAATGATAATTCTGTCATCATTTACTCATCCTCATTCAAACCTAAATGACTTTCCTTCTTTTGTGTAAAGCAAGAAGTGAATTTCTGAAGAATATGCAGGCAGTCTTTTCAATATAATGAAAGTGAATGAGGACTGGGGTTGTCAAGCTGCACAATGACATGAGGGTGAGTAAATGATGACAGAATTTCCATTTTTGGTTGAACTCTTCCTTTCACAAGATCTACAAGTACTCGCTGATTTCCCCTGGGATAACATGGGATTAAAAACACTGATAGAGCCCCTGCTTAGTGTCCTCACAGAGCCTCCACATTTCAGAGATCCCACCATGACATTTCAAATCCTACAGATCCTCACGCTACTCCTGACTCTATCTATCTATCTATCTATCTATCTATCTATCTATCTATCTATCTTTCTTTGGCCATGAAACTATACTGCTTATACAAGCTTTTTCTTGATGTGTCTGGAGTATGTGAGTGTCCATATGCATGGCCCGACAATCAGTATGAACGTTAACACCGAGATTAGAGACAGAGAACATAAACGAGGGAGATTTCAGGAAATTAAAGTCATCACAGAATGACCCGTCCCATCTACAAAACCACTCTCTGACCTGGGCAACCCTTTCTGATTTTCTCCCGCTGTCTTTTCAGTCCCTACTTTCTCTCTCTGGACCACTCCTCCCTACAATCCCTTTTGCCCTCCGGGTGACCTCTCCCTGCCTGTGGACAGACCACTTAACATTGCTTCCCCACCTGTGGAGCCACGGAGGGAGCGGGTAGCACTTCAAAGCCCCGTGCAATGATTGAGCACTGATTGCTGTAGGCCACTTGACTCATTTCATCTCATCTCAAGGACTAAAACTTCTGGAGAAAGAGGTGGGAGGCAGATGGAATGCTGTAGAAAAACAGGCAGCTTATGCATTTGATGGGATGAGCTTCCTTTGTAAGCAATTTGAGCAACACTGAAATGGTCTTGATGACTTTTATGAAGCCAAACAATAAAAGGACAATATATTACACTTTTTCAAAAGTTAACAGATATTTGCTATATTTAAACCACTTACATGTTGACACTCTAAATATAGCCTTGTCTAAAAATGCAGAGGATGTTATGCTTTATAGAGTTATGTCTTAAATTTTCCCTCACTCTTGATTACATTTACATTTGTTCTTGGCAGACACATTCCTGCTACAGGGACTTAAAATAAAGTGCATACAATGTGTTTATGCCAATTAGTAGTTAAATTTGTATTGACGTGCCAAGTTTGAATACGCATAGACAAAGAATAATGATGATGGAAAATTCCAACGGACCAGAATTGAAAAAAAAAAAACGAAAAAAAAAAAATGGCTTCAGAAGACTTGGAATATAGCAGACAAATATGTATGGACTAACTTTTATGGTGCTTTTTGGGGCTTGGGGACAGTTACTATATACGTTCATGGAAAAGAGTGTCAACATACTGCAAAACGTCTCCAATATCTAGTTCTACCCAAAGCCTAAAGTATACTTCGGCTTTTATGCATACACTAGGGTATACAGTGCGTAGGGTTACCATACGTCCTCTTTTTCTCTGACACATCCTGGCCAGGATTTCTAAATTGCCTAAAATGTCCCAGTTTTGGCTTTGTTTTCATATTTGTTGAAGGTAATGACTGAAAAGTAATTTGACCAATAGCGTGCAGGCATTGTACATAATCGACCAATCGTGGCTTGCGAGAAGGCGGGATCTACAGAGAACGGTCAAAGCATTGCAAATACGACAATATTTTAATGCATTTAGTTCCAAAATCACATTCCAGGGGGAACCTCGATGCGACCAAAAAGGGCACTTTCACTTTAATGATTAAAGGGGCAAGGGCTCAAGCCATTTTAGGCTATTTAGAAATCCTGACCAGGACATGTTTGGGAAAAAGAGGACACATGGTCCCCCTAACAGTGCACAATGTAGATTACATCATCAGAATAGTACGCGCAGAGGTGATGTATTTTTGTAGGCCAACCCGGAAGTTCACATCACCCTGGTTCCCTTGACAAAAACCAAATAGGATTTTTTTGGGCTTTTGGATTATTGCAGAAAATAAGGTCTGTGACTAACAAAAGCTTATGATTCTTGCACGTTTTGTTCATCACGATAATCTTCACAAATCAGCACAACTTGTATGAATTTTGAAGCCTAAATACATTTGACAGAAGTCAAAAGCTAAACGTAGGCTATAAACTAACTACACTACAGTCTTCACCATCAACGTCACCATCCCTAAGCTTCCAACAGCTCTTTCAGTCTTTGTTTAAAAAACGTTCCCTGAAAGTTCGAGTTATAATAGTTTGTAATAGCTGTGAAAGCGGGCTAGTGAGTAGATGAGTTTACCTGTTCGGCTGATGACAACCTCTGTAGTCCCATTTAGCTACTTGTTAGCAACCACCATTTGCAAGACATGTAAAAGCTTTATAAAAATCACAAGAGGGAATTACTGTTGTATTTTATATTGTAGAATAGAACATGAAAATATCTTGAACCTTTTTTTTTTTTTTACCACAGACCTTTTAAGCATTTAACCCATTCAAAGAACCCATAGACTTTAGGATGATGGAACTGGAAATGCTAAAATGCTAACTCATTTCTGGATTTTGGCCTACAAAAATGCGTCATTCCTGCACCACTCTATTGTATGCGTGCAGCTCTTTCTAACCACACATGCTCTGTATGTTCACCTTGCACATGCGCCTTGAATGTTTTGTTTTTTAGTTTGTCCACAAAGCAAGAACAATAGCCCGTGTTGATGAGCGCTTGGATAAAGGGGTTAAGAATTACACGCAACTGTAGTTTAAATGAGTTCAAAGACATTTTATCACTCATTACTTCTGAAGAGAAATAAGACAGTGGATAAGTGTGAAACTTTCTCATGCGCATGTTTTGAGCTCCTATGTTTGCATTAGGGGTGTAAGAAAATATCGATACATGTGAATATTGCGATATTATGTTTGGTGATACTGTATTGATTCTTAAAATCGCTGTATTGATATTTATTTGTTTATTTGTTTACACCCAAGATTCGTGTCGCTGGCTTTGTGTTTGGTTAAATCCGACTGCTGGATGGCAGTGTTATCTCAGAACGTAAACTGTGACAGAAAAGCACAAGGGTGCATCGTTAGTGTTAGCATTAGCAAACCCAGCTCACAAGACAATAGAGCTAGAGCTGAAGTGATGTTGTTTACAAAATAAGCCATGCTAAAATCCAATACTTGAGAAACACATTGAATCTGAGAGCTCACTTAACATCCAAACACCATCCGCACTGCTAAGAGTGGCATTTCGATAGAATATGTAAATATACGTAATTACGTATCATATCGCCAGATATCGTATCGCCAGATTCTTGGCAATAAACAGCCCTAGTAGTTCGCAGACACTTATTAAATGGAGTATAGGCCTACTTTGACGCCCTTGCTCTTTATAGCCTACCAATCAACTAACATAATCATTATACGAGTATATAAAACACAATATACTTTCACATATTTGAGAAGTGGAAGTAATAAGAAAAAGCAAAGAAAAATGATACATCAGTCATAGAGTGCAAAACAGTGGATCTCAACTGGTTTTGCTTGGCAATCCAACAGATCAATAAATATTTTAAAATTAAAGATATTTTTAAACGTTTCCTCGCTTTTAAAAGTTGATAAGCCTACTATTTCTGTTAACTATACATGATTATATGGTTCGTTGGCATTATATTGTTTGCATTGAGCATTGTTTGTTCCCTCTGTTCATGTCCCAAGTCTGTGGTCTCTTTTAACAAATGAATGAATTTTATGTCTGATTGTGGAGCCGCTTTCCAGACTGATCTCAGCGACCTCAGCTCTGCTAGTAAAGTGTTTATGACATGGACAGAATTCCATGTAGTAACTGATCAGTTGCCAAACATTGTCCCCTGGTGCTGTATCACACACACAGGCCCTCAGTGGCTGCATCGGCAGGGTTTCCACTTCGGTGCCTTGCCCTGATCATTCCATCTGTCTCCAAATCATCCTCTTTTCTCTGTTTTGGAAAAAAATGCTGGAGTCTCACAGATTGGGTCAATAGGGGCATGCTGGATTGTATGACAGCATCTGAAACAATCAGGTCAAGGTCATATGTACTCTTGTGTGCCACCTTCTTGAGTGAAGCATCTAAAGGTCTGCACCAACAGACACTTCGTCGAGTTTTGTCGGATCAGCCCTGTCGAAGTTTGTTGGCATCTGTTGGAGCTTGTTTTCACCTGTTTGGCTTTTTCAAAATTTCCCCTCTGGGATCAATACGATATCTCTTGAACTTTTTGCTATTTTCTCATGCTTTGTGTTTAACCTTAAGTCCTAGTAGGATTAATGGCTGTTAACTCAGATTATTTATTAGCACATGGCAGCAACTCAGTGCATTTGGCATTTAGACATGTTCAAGATGATCTGCTGAAGCTCAAACTGGTGAGCTTCAGAAGAAAGGTGATTTTGAACGTGGCACAGGTTGTTGGTGCCAGACGGGCTGGTCTGAGTGTTTCAGAAACGGCTGATCTACTGGGATTTTCACGCACAACCATCTCTAGGGTTTACAGAGAATGGTCCGAGAAATGCCTTGTTGATGCCAGAGGTCAGAGGAGAACTGCCAGACTGGTTCGAGCCGATAAAAAGGCAACAATAACTCAAATAACCACTTGTTACAACCGAGATATGCAGAAGAGCTCTGAACGCACAACACGTAGAACCTTGAAGCAGATGGGCTACAGCAGCAGAAGAACACACCGGGTGCCACTCCCGTCAGCTAAGAACAGGAAACTGAGGCTACAGTTCACACAGGCTCACCAAAAATAGACAATAGAAGATTGGAAATACATTGCCTGGTCTGAAAGTCTTGATTTCTACTGCGACATTCAGATGCTAGGGTCAGAATTTGGCGTGAACAACATGAAAGCATGGATCCATCCTGCCTTGTATCAACGGTTCAGGCTGCTGGTGGTGTATCGGTGTATTGAATATTTTCTTGGCACACTTTGGGCCTCTTAGTACCAGCTGAGCATTGGTTAAACACCACAGCCAACCTGAGTATTATTGCTGAACATGTCCATCCCTTTATGACCACAGTGTACCATCTTCTGATGGCTACTTCCAGCAGGATAACTCGCCATGTCACAAAGCTCAAATCATCTCAAACTGGTTTCTTGAACATGACAGTGAGTTCACTATACTGAAACCTGACTCCACAGTCACCAGATCTCAATCCAATAGAGCACCTTTGGGATGTGGTGGAATGAGAGATTCACATCATGGATGTGCAGCCGACAAATCTGCAGCAACTGTGTGATTCTTTCATGTCAATATGGACCAAAATCTCTGAGGAATGTTTACAGCACCTTGTTGAATCTATGCCACGAAGATATAAGGCAGTTCTGAAGGCAAAAGTGGGTCTAACCCGGTACTAGCAAGGTGTACCTAATAAAGTGGCCTACTGTATGTACTAAAATGTACATAAACATACTGCATATTTTTAAAATCACCAGTACGAAAAGCTTAAAGACAAAACAAAGGGATGCTTGACACAAACCTTTATAAAGCCTGTCTGCACATTGCCACAAATGTCTACCTTCAATGGGTGAATGTCTCCTCCTGTTATGGAGAAGCTGTTAATAAGAAAAGAAAATATTTTTCAAGGGATTCAATGCACCTAGAGTCAACAAGTCAGTTGGCGATCTTGTGGGTGCTGTTTGATGCTAAAACAAACAGACAAGAGTGTTAGAGGCCAAGCCTGAATTCAGGCCTCCAATAACTTCCTGACTGACTTCCATTCTTAAGAAACCACAATCACGCAATATTAGCACTGTTATATAAGTTAGAATCATTCAGGAGCCAATGTCTGAAATCTAATTCCACACTCACACAGCAGCAGAATACAGTTGTCAGTCCACTATTTGACTCCTTAATACGGTTACGTTCATACACAGTTCAGTTATTTTCAGGACTCACAACTGCATTCTTGGAAAACTGGACTGGACAACTAGTTGTCATACAGTACAAGAGAGCCGCTCTCAGAATGAGGGTCAATGACGTGACAGGTCATTTTTTTGTCCAAAGGCCTTAATAATAATAAAAAACAAAGATATGACATCCAAAGTATTTAAGGTAGTACAACTAGATCTCTTTTATTGAATCCAAAAGGTTTTAATTATATTTTGCTACATATAAAGGTATTTTAAAAATTTTGAAGTGTCAAAAGCTCATTCGGTTTAACCGTTTGTGATTTCATTTGTGATTAAAATATCTTAAAATGTAATAAATGTATATATTTTTTATTCTGGCATGATTTTATAACATCATATATCAACATAGTGCAAAATGGCATTAAAATTATGTGTAGAAGTTGTCGCTTTGTTATGAGAAAGAATGTCCGGAAAAATGAAATTCATTGATGTCATTCGGAGTAACCAATATAAAGGGACCATTTTGGATCAAGTCATGTGGTCAGTATCATGTGACAGGATGTGACATCATTCAGACACCTGCAAAGGACCACATGGGCATGAAGCAAAGTAACTAACTCTCTCTTAACTATTTGAAAAATTCATGTTTTCACTTGCTCATACGCATGTCCCGAAACATTCGGTACAACCGCTATAAAACATGGAAAATGTTGTAATATTTAAAAAACTTGTACTAAATATAAAATGTTTGATTGTTCTTTTGCTAGCTAGCTAGATATCAGCCTGTTAGCATTGTTTGAAAATATCGTCATTCGGTATAACCAAAAGTGTAATTCGGTAAAACCGAAATTTTGGTTAAACCGAATGACTTTTTTTTGGTGACAAATTTTGTCCATCTTGTAAAAAATGACAAAAGCAGTGTTAACTGATTATAAAAACCACATAATCTCATTGTTAACACTTTAATAAAACTTCAAAATTAATTATATCTCCATTATGTTTTTTTACACTTTTAAAAACCTTATTCGTCAATGACCCATGAACAGAATGAACGTAGTCTAAGATATGGTATATATGATTTTACAAACATACTCTTTTGGCCTGCTACAAAATTCTGAATATTTTTTTTAACCAAAGCAAAGCCACAATATCCAATAAATCAAATAAAGGTGCAGTCAGTACGTTTTTGTCAAAAAAATTTAAATGGTGTTGGACTCCATACTGACACCTACTGGCCTGGATGCACAAAGTTTGTTTACTAACTTAAGTTGTTTATCTTTTCATGTATGTTTCTCTGTTTATACTGAGATGTATTTTCTTTATATAACACTTAAAGCACTGGCTTAAAATGCTATATAAAGAAAACAGTATTTTTGTAATAAGTAATAAAAGTATTAGTAACTCTGGTCATGTGATCTCAAAATGGCACCTGAGGGGGGGACCCGCTCCATATAGAATACATTTTTTTTTTTTTTTTTTGGAAACTGATCTGCCTAGAGTAGTGATTCTCAACCTTATATGATTAAACAATATTTTGAATGATTAGACAATATAGACAGCATATTTACTTCTGGAATGAAGTAACAAGTTACAATTTAAGGAGTACAATTTCGGAAATTAACTTTGTGGAAGCAGGATGGAAGAATCACTCCTGCGCAGATGGTCTCTACAAGATAATAAAATATTTTAAACTCAAATTATTATTATTATTTTTATTTTTTTTTTCAGAGTAGGCCAAAGTATTTATTTATTTGGTAACTAGCCACTTTGTGACCTGTACCTGACTGTACATTATCCTTTATGCACCATAATTTATTTTAAATAATTATAAATAAGTAATCTTGAAGCTCCCTAGACAACTTGGTTGAGAGCCACCAATCTAGAGTATTCATCTCAGCATTTTACTGATTTTTCCAAAACAGTTGTGAATTTCTAAAACTTTGTTTGAGCAAAAAATGACTGAGCGCACCTTTAAGCTCAAATAAAAGAAAAAATATCGAGTCCAACAGCCCGGCTCAGGGCCTAAACGCACCATTGGATAGCTAGTAGGTTGTTTACAGGTACCTTCAGCCTATAGCACCTATAAACTAGGCAATATATTAAAAGCATCCATAGGCTTTATAATCAAAGAGCCTTCCTGACACACACAAGCCAGTTCATGCTGATTTCTGCTTGGGATTTGTGCATATAGAGGCAATGAACAAGAATGGCATCCACCATCATCCTCCTCCTACATCAAATATAAGCTATATTTGATCATTATTTTGTTATCCATAAACGGCTTTTTCCTTTCAGCCTGTTACGCAACACTCCCAGCCCATACTGATATATAGTCATATAATGTGTGTACAGACAAAGAAAATTCAATCCCCACTCATATCGCAATGCATTTGATGATGATGCGCTGGAAAGACGCCCTTACCTCAAATCCACCAAATAATCGGCTATTTATTATGCCACCCAAGTTCCTTTGTTGAACCCGGCCTCGATTGGGAAAATAAATAAATAAAAACACTGTATACCCGCAAGATGCGTCTTATAGCGGTCCGGCCACGTACAGAAGACAGGTGCACCTGCCCTGGGTACGCAACGATTCCTACAGCCTCTTATTGCACACGGATGCTCCTTATGCCAGTAGGCTATTATTTAAGACGCGTCTTACCGTTCCTCAGTCAGTCCTTAGAGTATTCCTCATCGTCCATATATCAGTCCGCTCGAGAATGGCTTTAAAATCATATGCCCAACCCTCTGTATTCTTTCACATCCTCATGTCATTCACTGATGCAGCAGTGCCACCGAAGACACGCCCACCTCATCTCTTACCCCCACTTGAATGACGTAAAGGAGCAACAGACTCCGCCCACATCCCCCTTTCACGCCTATTGATTGACGTAATAAATGAGCTACAGACCCCGCCCACCACTGGAAAACAGCTGCCTGTTAGGACTGCTGGCTCAGTCTACTTTTATTTTTTTTATATATACATGTCTATAAACGATACTGCTTGGTATAAAAGCGACAGACTATTAAAACATGTAATAATTTTAATAATATTTAAATTGTTTTAATGTTGATAGATAAAGGGGCGCGTTTTTTATCATTTTTGTTTTATGTGGTTCATTACCTTAACATACATAGCCTAATAATATCCAATTTCGCACAACTAGCCCAGGTGAAAAAAATACTATAGAAATTTATAGTAAATACTACAGTGTTTCTGAACCATACTATAGTAAAGTACTTGAATTAATTTGTTGTGGTAATTCTATAGTTGCTGTGGTAACATAACAACTATAGTAATATAAACAAATTACTTTACCCAATACTGTACTAAGTTTTCTACAACTATAGGGTATATTATACTACACTACAGTTTACTGTAGTAAAAACTAAAGTATACTACATTATTTATTACAGTTTATCAGTTCACTATAGTTAATACTACAATATGCCTTAGCATTCATTAAAAAAGTGTTGTAAATACTAGCTATAATATATACAGTATACTACAATTTACTATAGTATGGTTCAAAAACACTATGGTATTAGCCTATTTTTTAAAGGCCTACTGAATTTAAATATATATTTTTTTTATTTTATAAAATAGAAAAGTAATAGAAAAATAAAACAAGTAATAAAAATATTTCCATTGTCGTGTTTCAAAAGTATTTCATTTTATCGGAAGACTTTTCTCAAATGTCAATCAACAGAAAGGGGGCAGTACTTGGCGTTGATTGGCTATTCCTTTACATTTCAGAAATCCAGAGCCGTTGAAATTTAACGGCTCTGGATTTCAGATTCAGTTGTGTACCTATTAGATAGTTTTTTGTTTTGTTTGTTAGAAACGCAAAGCATAGCATACTCATCTAATAATAAATAAATATAAATAATCGCTGTTGGCTTGTTTTGCCTCTTATACTGCCCCGACGTTGAATTTAATTGAAGCATTTTGGTATTTTTCTGCAATCCATCTGTGTATCTTCTGTCATGTAGGCTAACTGCAGAGAGTAGCCTATAGCATTTGTATTATTATTACTATATTGTATATGCCTAATAATAATATCCCTTTGCTAAATAGCCTATATGTTAATTATTTTGTTAAGTGTATTGCCATGGTTTAGTAAGTAAGACAGAAAATGTTTACGAATACAATAAGGTTTTCTACTAAAACAAAACAGAAACTAGTTTGAACTGATATACCAACAATACTGTACACTCTGACGCCCTCTGCTGGTCATGTGTCTATAGATTTGCACAGCAGTCAATAGTAGGCTACATACTCTAGATTTACAGGTTATGAATCAGGGTACTCTAATACATAATTTTTTCTATTCTTTGAAAGCTCTTATAATGGATATAAGACAAAAATATGAAATATTGTAGCTGTCAATAACACTTTATTTTCCATTCCTTTTAAATCCATTTAGGGTGGAAAATTAGGATTGTTTATATGGCAAGATATCAAAAATGATCCACAGAGAATATATTGTTTTGTACCTTAGGCTACTTAGCGCACACAATCTGTTTACCAATGAGGCCAAGACAGCTTCACAAGAGCTGGAGTCCTCCGGGACAGAAATAAGAGAAACGCACGAGACAATAATATCATGCAGCATGCGCATTTCATCAATCTGGAATGTATGAAGTCAAGAAAAAACACATCACATCTCATGTACTTTGGCAAAAGAAGTGTAAAAGGCTCAGAAAAAAATTAAGTGAGATTCTATACTTTGTGCTAAAAAAAACAAGCATAAGCTCTGAAACTTGTAAGACTTCCTTCAACAGGAAAGTGACTCAAAATAACAACCACATTGGAGTGGCTTTAAACCAACAGGATAATGTGTAAAAGGTTAATGTGTTTAATCCAGTTTTTGCAATGGCCTTTAAAATGCTCACATCTATCTTGGAGTCCTTGCAAATTTACCAAAAAGAATGTGCAAATCTTCTATAAGAAGCTTTTTATAAGATGTGCAACAGAGAGACCCATAAATGTAACTGTTACTTCAATCCTGACAAATATTAGGCTAACTATGGACAAAAAAATAAATAATAAAATATGTCTCTCTCTAACTCTGTCTCTATAAAATTTGTTGGTCCATTATTTATTTAAATAAATTATTTATTATACTTATTTAATTACTTCTAAAAACACACATTTTAATGTAAAATATAAGACAAAATGTCTTTTAAAATATAATGTTTTATCATATGGTAATATAAATATTAATAAAATAATATTTTATATTTTAAAGCTGTATATAAATGTATACATCATGAAATACTTGGTACCGATTGCTGTTAAATATTCTCAGATGAATTATATATATATTTTTATAGTTTAAAGTTTTTATGGTAACATTTTACAGTAAGGTTTAATTTGTTAACATTAGTTAACATAACCTAAGAATGAACAATACTTCTACAGCATTTATTAATCTAAGTTAATGTTGATTTCAACGTTTATTAATACATTTTTAAGATCAAAAGTTGTATCTGATAACATTAGTTAATGCACCGTGACTAACATGAACAATTTTATTAACTAACATTAACAAAGGTTAATAAATGCTGTACGGATATATTATTCATGTTAGTTAATTAACAAATGAGACCTTATTATAAAGTGTTACCTTATGGTAAAGTAACAAGTCATATAAATAAACAGATTATTTATTTATTTTTTACAGTGGGCTAACACCTTTAATTTAATGTATTATTATTATTACACTGTAAAAAATATTGTTGGTCTGTCAGTCACGGGAAAACTCCTTAACTGTTAAAAGGACAAGATAATACATCGGACATTTAAACAGATTTTTTATTAAAAAAGTAACCTGGTTACCTTAAAATTTTGAGTTCATTGAAATTAAAAAATTGAGTTAATACAATGAAGGAGATTGGTTTAATAAACAGAAACTCAAAATATTATGTATCTGAACCACATTAATTATCTAAGTTGATTTGACAAAAGGAAAAAAGTTGTGATAACAAATAACGATTTTTTTTTTTTTTACAGTGTATTATTGTATTATATATTAATAATAATAACAATAATATATTATATAGGCCTAATGCATTATTGCATATAATACATTAATAATACTATATTCTTATATATTATAAAGGGGTAAAAATAATGAACTACTTTGCATTACTTTTAAATATTCTCAGTCAGATCAATTATAGTTAGGCTATATACTTTAACAAAATGTTAGAATGTGTAAACAGAGGTTGAATACTTTGTCCTTTATATCAAATATGACCAGAGGAATGGGTGGACCCCAAAGGCCTGTTGACCAATCCCCTTGAAAGCAACTTGTTGGGCAAGTTTTGTTATTTAGACGCTCGTTGTCATTTGGCAGTGCAGGACTGTCCCACTTCATTGAATGAACTGTGTCTGTGAGTGTGTGTATGGCGAATAGATGCGCTGTAGAACATCGCGAACGATGAACGCCGGTTTGACGCTGTTTACGGTATCATTATGCTTTTTCGGTTTTATTCAAGCCAAATCCCCGATGCAGTCCTGTCCCAGCGGACAGTTCTTACTAAAAAATCAGTGCGTTCTCTGTCATCCAACCTGCACGGAGTGTGAGGGTCATGAGCTATTCGAGTGCACCGCTTGTGGTTTAGGTGAGTGATAGTTCACTATTATATTATGTAGTTTAACATTGAAGTATCTATTGAATCAAACAGGTGCCTTCTTTGGGACCGTGCATATCCCCGCTGTCAGTGCGCATGCGCAAATCTCTCTCTTTTTTTATATAGCGATGTCTCTACTTTGTTAAGATTTTCAGAACATTACGGTAGTTTGTGTAATTTATAGCAAGTTATACCTTATGAGGAGTTGTTTGTAAGTAAGTATTGTCGCTAGCTATATGCTGAGTGCGACACAGACACTAGAAAAAATCATCTATGCGTTCTTACGACCTGAAATTTCGATATTTAATTAAAATGTAACTCAAAACTCATCTTAAACATTTTTGGGTTGTTTTGGCCATTGTGGCACGAATCTGTGGCAGCATTGTGCAGGTTCACAAAAGGTTTTCCAAGAGACAATTGGGAAGGCAAACCTCCCAGTCCTCCCTGCACAGCTGCTGCGGAAAAACAATGAAGCTGCTCTCCCTATTTATCAACGTGACAAAGAGTGCTTTACCTCAAAAGAGAGTTTGTTTAGTGACCTCAAACATGAAAGTGTCGTGCGCACTTTTAATTACAGGAAGAGTTGAAATTAAGGTCATTTTAACACAAATTAATCGACTATGTTATTGAACAGTAGGCCTAATCAACATTGCTGAAGTTTGATAGTATACTTTTAACTGGTGCCAAACATGGAAGTGGGAAAAACTGAGACCACTTCCTTTTAATCATTGTGGAAAGCTGATAATGTTTCTGTTTGGACATAGTTAAAGTTCTACTGGCATTTTCTTAGCCTCAGTCCCGGCAATTTCAGATTTACTGTGTCCTAAAACTAGCCTTTTGGTATAGAAGTAGCTGTATATACCAAGTAGTGGTAAAAGTATATACGTATAAGTGTAACATCTTTTCTGTTGTTTCAAATGACGTACTGTACACTCTGCACATATACTGTGCATATCTACATTTTATAAGGCTAATTTGTAATACAGCATCAAAGTCTGATGGCTTCTTTCCTTACAGTCATCAAGAAACAGAAGTTGTGATAGTCTTTTCTTCCCATTTGTGAGGTATATCCGAATGAAAAGGCTTCTCAAACAAGAAAAGATGTTGATTTTGTCCATCGGGAATTGATTGGATCATTGTCGTCTGCAATTTTCAGTGTGAACACACTACTCACATTGTTTGTACTACAAAAAAGGCATAGAAAAGTGCAGAATTACGTGAATTGGGACACACCTTATCTCTCTGTTTTTGTTATGGCACTTCTTTTTCAGTGGTTCCAATGGCAAAGAATTCTGGGTAGTTAAAGGGACAGTTTAGCCAGAAATTAAAATCTTTTCCATACAATGACAGTTCATAATGACCTCATCTGTCAAGCTCTTAAAAGTATTACATCCATAAAATACCATAAAGATTTTCCATACAGACTATTCCAAGTCGTACAATAGCTGTGTATGAGGAACAGATCGAAATTTAAGTCATTGTTTACTAATCTCGCCATACACTGTAGCTTTCAAATCAAATACAGTACCTTTTGATGCATATAAATAACAGCATACAGATTTGAAACGACATGAGGGTGAGTAAATAATGACAGAATTTTAAGTTTTGGTTGAACTATTCCTTTAATAGTACAGAATGAATACGCAAACTCTGGTCTTTAGCAAACCAAGCCACTCTTTTGAATTCTGTTAGTAGGCGTTCATGGTTGCCATTCCTCCTTTTCAAGCATCTCAAAGAAGAGTGCTGTAACTCTTAATCTCTCTCCGAACCCGGTTGAGGGGGGAGGCCTTGCATCCATCAGTGTGTGACGGCATTGCCAAAAGTGCCCATTCACTCTCCATAGCCCTTGTTTATGTGTCCTGGTCTTGGCAAAACCTGTCAGCCAGATAGTTGCTACCGATTCTATTTAAAGAAGAGTTTATGATGGACATAAGCAGATGTTGATATTTGAGTTATCTATTTTAGTTTATATCAAATTTCTATTTATTCCTGTGATGGTAAAGCTGAATTTTCAGCATTCAGTGTCACATTATATAATATGCTGATTTGCACCTCAAGAAACATTTCTTATTATCAATGTTGAAAACGGCTGCTTTATATTTTTGTGGAAAGTATTTATACATTATGGTAAAGATTTGTTGTACTGCAACATTATTTTTTACTGTTGGAAATACAGAATTGCAAAACTCACAAATAAATGTCACAGTAATGACAATTGGGAGTTCAAATGCACTTGTCATGGAAATAATGTAATATATATATATATATATATATATATATATATATATTAGTCTTAAAATATCACATGCTCATGCTTTCATGACATTCACCCATGGTTGCTAATGTTGGAATTACCTCTGACCATTTTAATAAAATTAAACATGCTGTGAGGAAGCTAGTCATCCATTTAACCGGTAGGACATACAAAGGACATACAAATTCCTTACAAAAGCTCCTGACATTGTAATACTCTTGGTTCGAGAGATATAAATATATATATATATATATATATATATACAGTACCTCACAAAAGTGAGTACACCCCTCACATTTCAGCAACCATTTTAGCATATCTTCTCAAGGGACAATACTATAGAAATGAAACTTGGATATATTTTAGAGTAGTCAATATACTGCTTGTATAGCAGTACAGATTTACTGTCCTCTGAAAATAAATTAACATACAGCCATTATAGTCAAAATAGCTGTCAACAAAAGTGAGTACACCCTAAGTGTTAACAGCTGTATGTTGTTTAACCATGCAAAGCCACATGTCCTATTCATCATGTTCATGTTTTTGTCTGCTTGACAGGACCATACAAATGTGTGGATCTTGTATTAGAGCAGTTAAAATGTGTTGCTTTGAGTACAATCCTCTCATACTGATCACTGGATGTTCAACATGGCACCTCATGGCAAAGAACTCTCTGAGGATTTGAGAATTAGAATTGTTGCTCTCCACAAAGATGGCCTCCACAAAGATGGCCTAGGCTATAAGAAGATCGGTAACACCATGAAACTGAGTTACAGCACAGTGGCCAGGGTCATAGAGAGAGGTTTTCCAAGACGGGTTCCACTCGGAACAGGCCAAAGAAGTTGAATCAAAGAAGTTGAGACCTTGTGCTGTGTGTCAGGTGCAGAAGCTGGCTTCAAAAAACAGATGCACGAGTGCTGCCAGCAATGCTTTAGAGGTTGCAGAAGCGGAAGGTCAGCCTGTCAGTGCTCAGACCATATGCCGCACACTGCAACAAGTCGGTTTGCATGGCCGTCATCCCAGAAGGAAGCCTCTTCTGAAGCTGGCTCACAAGAAAGCCCGCAAACAGTTTGCTGAAGACAACCTGTCCAAGAGCATGAATTACTGGAACCAAGTCCTGTGGTCTGATGAGACTAAGATAAACTTGTTTGGCTCAGATGGTGTTCAGCATGTGTGGCGACGCCCTGGTGTGGAGTACCAAGAAAATTGTGTCTTGCCTACAGTCAAGTATGGTGGTGGTAGCATCATGGTCTGGGGCTGCATGAGTGCTGCTGCATGATTGCTGCTGGTACTGGGGAGCTCTGCTTTATTGAGGGAAACATGGATTCCAACATGTACTGTGACATTCTGAAGCAGAACATGATTCCCTCCCTTTAGAAACTGGGCTGAACGGCATGATAATGACCCCAAACACACCGCCAAGATGACAACTGCCTTGCTGAGGAAGCTGAAGGTGAAGGTGATGGAGCGGCCAAGTATATCTCCAGACCTAGACCCTATTGAGCACCTGTGTGGCATCCTCACGCGGAAGGTGGAAAAGCGCCATGTGTCTAACATCCAGCAGCTCCGTGATGTCATTATGGAGGAGTGGCAGAGGATCCCAGCAACAACCCGTGCAGCTCTGGTCAATTCCATGCCCAGGAGGATTAAGGCAGTGCTAAATAACAATGGTGCTCATACAAAATATTGACACTCTGAACACAGTTTTGACATGTTCACTTAGGGTGTACTCACTTTTTTTGACAGTTATTTAGACAATAATGGCTGTATGTTGAGTTATTTTCAGAGGACAGTAAATCTGTACTGCTAAACAAGCTGCACATTGTCTACTCTAAAGTACATCCAATTTTCATTTCTATAGTATTGTCCCTTGAGAACATATAATAAAATGGTTGCTGAAATGTGAGGGGTGTACCCACTTTTGTGAGATACTGTATATGTATATCCCCATGTCATTTTAAATTTGTGGGTCATTGCAGATGAGGAGGGGAAAGAGCGCTTTCTATATCAGGGTCACTGCAGACTACACTGTCCACGAGAGTTTTATCCGGACCGAGACCAGTACACCTGCCTTCCATGTATGCCTAATTGTGAGATCTGTGCTGATGCCAACGTGTGTGCCAAGTGCAGAGAAGGATACAACCTTAAAAGTGGCATCTGTCTGACAGTCCTGTGTGGAGTTGGTAAGTTTATCTTTGAATAAAACTAATAGTGAATTCTAATACAGCGTTCCAACATGCAGAAGTTCCATTTATTTAGATAATGCCTGATTTGCATATTTAAACTTAATTCAGAGAGTGTGTCATACAAAACAATTGTCTTAATACTGTGATTAATCAACTGTAGAATGTATGGTGACCCTGTTCACCTTTTACCCTGTTCACCTGTAGTGTTTTGCCTTAACCATCGCAAAAGACATCTCTCAGTTTAAACGAATCAAATGAATGAAAACAAACTGGAATTGGAATCAAATTTGAGGAAGAACTAACTATTATATGACTTCTAAATAATCATGTAACATTTATATCCAAAAAGTCTAATACTTACAGACATTTGCTTGAACAGGTCAGGTTCAGGACCCGGATACGCGAGAATGTATAGACTGTGGTATCGGCTGTAAAACATGTTCCACAGGTAAGTAACACACACTTTTAATGGCTATGTGTATAGTATTTTATGTTTCATTATTTGAATGCAATATTATGTAACTTCTGTAAAAAAGACAATTCCTGTCTTCCTCTGAGCAAGTTTACAACTCTTTGTTCAATTCTCAGATGATTTTCACATGTATGACATTATTTTATGCCTAATCCTGATTTCAAGGTTAGAATTATGGCCTGGTACAGAAGAAAATGCAAACATGACCCAGGCTGTGTTTCTCAGAAACACTGTGAGCTAAGTTGATGGTTGATTGGTGGCAATGGTTCTTTGATCTACTTAAAGGGATAGTTCACCCAAAAATGAAAATTCTGTAATCATTTACTCACCCTCAAGTTGTTCCAAACCTGTATAAATTTCTTTGTTCTGTTGAACACAAAGGAAGATATTTTGAAGAATGTGGGAAACTGAACAGTTCTGGGGCACCATTGACTTCCATAGTTTTTTTTTTTTTTTCTACTATGGAAGTCAATGGTGCCCCAAAGCAGCCTGGTTACAAACTTTCTTCAAAATATAAACCTGAGGGTGAGTAAATTATAACAGAATTTTCATTTTTGGGTGAACTATCCCTTTAAGCTTACAATGCTTTTCGGAAATGCAGCCCCAGGTGTTTTTTGCAATGAGCACACAATGACGAAAGAGATAAACAAGTCTTTAACCATTAATCTAATGATTAGGGATTCCAATAGAGGAGGGAGGGTGGGGGCTCTGGAGGAGGATGTGGCACTAGAGACCAAAGAGGGGCTGACAGAGGAAACCACCATAGAGGAGGCGATGTAGGAAGGAGCCAGGGAGGAGATGATGGAGGGAGGAGATAGCTGACAACCCTGAGCACAGCAATGATAAAGGCCCACTGTGGAACCGAAGGTGGGAGGAGCCAGGGTGGAGTCAGAGGTCTGGCCACCAGGATAGTTGGAGACCCAGGCAGAGCTGAGGAGACTCAGTGAGTGGGCGACACCGTAGGTCCTGGAGGCCAAGGTGGAGCCATGGTGATGATTGGCCAAGGTGGAGCCAAGGTTCAGGAAGACTAAGGCAAAGCCAGTGGGACTGAGGACCAAGGCGGAGCTGAAGGGAAGAAGGAGCCCGACAGAGCCAAAGGGGTGGAGGGTCGAGGCGCTGCTAAAAGCCCGGAAGTCCGTGGTGTAGGCAGATGATGACAAGGGAGCCCGGTGAAGCTGTAAGGATGATGGTTACAGGTGGATCCAAGATGGAGCCGACTGGTCAATGGGCTGAGGTGGAGTGACAGGCTCAGCATCCCGGTGGAGCCAATGGAACCACTTGCCAAGGTGGAGCTGGAGACCAGGGTGGAGCAGCAGGGCGAAGCCAACAGAAGAGGAGCCGAGGGACTGAAGGGAGCTAGCGGAGGTGGGGCCAAGGAAGTGGCTAGCATAGGCAGAGGAGGCAGGAGAGGGAGGCTGGGTGGGACCGATAATGAAAGTTGTATTGACCAATGATGCAGGAGACTTGGAGCTGGGCGGGACCTGTGTCGACCTGAAACTTTGTGGATCCATATTTTCCAATCCATCAAATAAAGTTAGACCCTGCACAGCTCACAGGAGTAAGGGTGGGGCTCCAGTCCATTCCCTCGAACTCCATGAGGACAACAACAGGAATGGATGATTTTGCCAGCCCATGCACTTGGGCAGAATTTCCGTTAGGCTCAGGCTCCGGGGCGATGTTGGGCTCAGGCAACGGCTCTGGCGCTGGCATCGAGGTGGGCTCAGGCTCTGTGTCTGCGGTGGGCTCTGGCATCCTGTCCTTGATGGGCTTGGTTGGTGGCTGGCTAGGCTCTGAATGAAGTGAATGAACATCCACAACACTCACCAGCACCCACTCCCCATCGGCGGCGAAATTCCCCAGAGGTCCATCCACTTGCATGTGTGCCTTGGACCACTCGCTGAGGCTGGTGTAGAAAAATATGCAGAATGAGTGGTCTGGATAGTGGGTGAGGCATGTCAGATCTAAAAATTCCATCGTGTGGTCCTCAAAGAAGTGTTATCCTTGCTTCAGTAAGGAGAAAGGAGGTGCACGACAGGTAAATCCATATTGAATCGCCATAATAATCTAATCTAGGTCCAGTTTTCTGTCAGCAACGTTTTGCAAAGAGCACACAATGACAAAGGAGATAAACAAAAACAGTCATTAATCATTAATCCTAAAAAAGTTAACACGCAGGAGATCAACAGAAAACAGAATAGCACAACCATGTAAACATAGACAAAACCGAACACTGAACAAAGAGAACTAAGAGCTTAAATACACAAGGAGGATAATCAACAGAACTAGAGACAGGTGTGTCACATAATCAGTAACCATAGAAACCAACAAGGGTTGGGAATACAGGAAAACAGGTACAGAACAGAACCAAGCCTAAACACAAAGAAACTAACATGCTCGTGACTTTAAAGCTGATACATATATGTAATTTGAAATGTTTTCATTATTATTTTGCGAAAAAACTGGATGTGATTAAAAGTTTAACACTTTATTTAAAGCCTTTATATATGATGTACTATAAAAGTATTTTTAATGCATTAATTATGCCTTGTAATGCAGCTTATAATGCATTGTATGGTGTCCTGAATAATTGTAAACACAGTTAAAATACATTATAATACTTATCTATTCATTATTACACATTTACAAAGTATAATGCATTAAAATACATGACAAACAACCAGTTTCAGATGTAACAAGAAATATGCAAATATCATAATGCATTTTAAATTTGCTTACAATTATTTATGAAAAGATATAATGAATTAGGCTATAACGTACATTATAAATACCTTTATAATGCATTATACAAAAGGCTTTAAGTAAAGTGTTAGTAAAAGTTTTTTTTTTTTTTTTGACAATTATTGATATTTTTGGGCTGTGTAATCATTGCCTGTTTTGTGTCCACAACAGATGAGCCGGAGGTTTGCAACAGCTGCACAGATGGCTACTTCCTGTAAGTTTCTATTGTATTTTTTTTTTTAGAAATATTTGTCTGTTTATTTCTGCTGCTATGCAATTTAAGCTATGTTGAAGTTTTCTGGAGCATTTTGCAGGGATATTTTGAAGAGAACAGAGGTTTGATTGTGTGTTTCTCCCTGTGTTATGGCCTCCAGCTATTGTGTGCATCAGATTTCACTTTCAGTCAAGTCTCACACGGTTACCTGAGATCCAGGCTGCTCGACATAGAGGCACCTCTTATGAGTTTTTCCCTCAACTCACTCAATCTGTCCTTCTCTCTCTCTCCTCACTAATTTGAGCCCATCTCCTCCTCGCTCGGTTGAAGCTGAAGGACTTTCTTTGCTCTGAGAGTTGGAGTGTCTTGTACGAGAATCCTGAATAATGAATGTCCACTCAGAGAGGAAAAGAGCAATGTTAATCCCCCTGAACATTCCTCATGCTTTCATTGTGCTTGTTCTGTTACCATGGCAGCTGTTGTCCGCCGTCCCGCTCAAACATCTTGCTTAAGTGTTGAGTTCCAAAGTGAGGCACCTCTGTGTCTCAGACGGAGCACTTGATCGGTCATGCTTATCAACTGCTTAACTAGAATAAGATATGTGTTTAACATAGTGAAAACATGTGGTTTATGTAGCTTCATTCAGTTTATCTTTATGTTAAGATTTATTTTGACTCTTTTTGTAGTTTTAATACATTGAGTACCAGTCAGACATTTGAAGACAAAGTTATTCTTTATTATTTCTATGTTCCACATTTTAGAATAATGATAAAGTCATCAAAAATATGAAATGACCAAAAAAAGTGGTTAAAATGAAAAATGTTTATATTTTAGTTTCCTATAATCATTGTCCAATGTCTGATTACGACTCTGCACATTCATCCATTTAAAAAAAAAAAAAAAAAAAAAAAGTTTTGTATAGAAATTCATACAGTATATAAGCACAACTAATTTCAAGACATAAATTCAGTCAAACATGCAAACCTTTGACTTGTATTGTATTAATTGCTTTTAATTTCAGGAGTTTTGTTCTTTATTAGACGGATATAGGAAAAGTATGGAAGCTTGTTTCCACCATGAAATAAAAAAAAAAGGTAATTGTGACTTTTCATCTCACTTTTTTTCTCGCAATTGTGTGATATAAAGTCAGAATTGAGAGTTATAAAGTCAGAATTGCATGATATAAAGTCAGAATTGCGTGACATAAAGTCATAATTCATGATATAAAGTCAGAATTGCGTGTTATAAAGTCAGAATCTCAAGTTATAAAGTCAGAATCTCAAGTTATAAAGTCAGAATTTCATGATATAAACTCAGAATTGCGTGATATAAAGTCAGAATTGCGAGTTATAAAGTCAGAATTGTGTGATATAAAGTCAGAATCGTGTGATATAAAGTCAGAATTGCGTGATATAAAGTCAAAATTCTGTGATATAGTCAGAATCATGTAATATAAAGTCAGAATTGCGAGTTATAAAGTCAGAATTGCGTGATATAAAGTCAGAATTGCGAGTTATAAAGTCAGAATTGCGAGTTATAAAGTCAGAATTGCATGATATAAACTCAGAATTGCATGATATAAAGTCAGAATTTTGAGTTATAAAGTCAGAATCGTGTGATATAAAGTCAGAATTGCGTGATATAAAGTCAGAATTCTGTGATATAGTCAGAATCGTGTAATATAAAGTCAGAATTGCGAGTTATAAAGTCAGAATTGCGTGATATAAAGTCAGAATTGCGAGTTATAAAGTCAGAATCGTGTGATATAAAGTCAGAATTGCGTGATATAAAGTCAGAATTCTGTGATATAGTCAGAATCGTGTAATATAAAGTCAGAATTGTGAGTTATAAAGTCAGAATTGCGAGTTATAAAGTCAGAATTGCGTGATATAAAGTCAGAATTCTGTGATATAGTCAGAATCGTGTAATATAAAGTCAGAATTGTGAGTTATAAAGTCAGAATCGCGAGTTATAAAGTCAGAATTGCATGATATAAAGTCAGAATTGCGAGTTATAAAGTCAGAATCGTGTGATATAAAGTCAGAATTGCGTGATATAAAGTCAGAATTCTGTGATATAGTCAGAATCGTGTAATATAAAGTCAGAATTGTGAGTTATAAAGTCAGAATTGCGAGTTATAAAGTCATAATTCGTGATATAAAGTCAGAATTGTGTGATATAAAGTCAGAATTGCGAGTTATAAAGTCAGAATTGTGTGATATAAAGTCAGAATTGTGTGATATAAAGTCATAATTCGTGATATAAAGTCAGAATTGTGAGTTATAAAGTCAGAATTGTGTGATATAAAGTCAGAATCGTGTGATATAAAGTCAGAGTTGTGAATGATGAAGTCAAAATTGCGAGTTATAAAGTCAGAATTGCGTGATATAAAGTCATAATTCGTGATATAAAGTCAGAATTGCGTGATATAAAGTCAGAATTGCGAGATATAAAGTCAGAATTGTGTGATATAAAGTCATAATTCGTGATATAAAGTCAGAATTGCGTGATATAAAGTCAGAATTGTGAGTTATAAAGTCAGAATTGCGAGTTATAAAGTCAGAATTGCGTGATATAAAGTCATAATTTGTGATATAAAGTCAGAATTGTGTGATATAAAGTCATAATTCGTGATATAAAGTCATAATTGCGTGATATAAAGTCATAATTCGTGATATAAAGTCAGAATTGCGTGATATAAAGTCAGAATTGCGAGTTATAAAGTCAGAATTGTGAGATATAAAGTCAGAATTGTGTGATATAAAGTCATAATTTGTGATATAAAGTCAGAATTGCGAGTTATAAAGTCAGAATTGCGTGATATAAAGTCATAATTTGTGATATAAAGTCAGAATTCGTGATATAAAGTCAGAACTGTGTGATATAAAGTCATAATTTGTGATATAAAGTCAGAATTGCGAGTTATAAAGTCAGAATTGCGTGATATAAAGTCATAATTTGTGATATAAAGTCAGAATCGTGTGATATAAAGTCAGAGTTGTGAATGATGAAGTCAAAATTGCGAGTTATAAAGTCAGAATTGCGAGTTATAAAGTCAGAATTGCGTGATATAAAGTCATAATTCGTGATATAAAGTCAGAATTGCGTGATATAAAGTCAGAATTGCGAGATATAAAGTCAGAATTGTGTGATATAAAGTCATAATTCGTGATATAAAGTCAGAATTGCGTGATATAAAGTCAGAATTGTGAGTTATAAAGTCAGAATTGCGAGTTATAAAGTCAGAATTGCGTGATATAAAGTCATAATTTGTGATATAAAGTCAGAATTGTGTGATATAAAGTCATAATTCGTGATATAAAGTCATAATTGCGTGATATAAAGTCATAATTCGTGATATAAAGTCAGATTTGTGTGATATAAAGTCAGAATTGTGTGATATAAAGTCATAATTTGTGATATAAAGTCAGAATTGCGAGTTATAAAGTCATAATTTGTGATATAAAGTCATAATTCGTGATATAAAGTCAGAATTGCGTGATATAAAGTCAGAATTGCGAGTTATAAAGTCAGAATTGTGAGATATAAAGTCAGAACTGTGTGATATAAAGTCATAATTTGTGATATAAAGTCAGAATTGCGAGTTATAAAGTCAGAATTGCGTGATATAAAGTCATAATTTGTGATATAAAGTCAGAATTCGTGATATAAAGTCAGAATCGTGTGATATAAAGTCAGAATTGCGTGATATAAAGTCAGAATTGTGTGATATAGTCAGAATCGCGTGATATAAAGTCAGAATTGCGAGTTATAAAGTCATAATTGTGTGATATAAAGTCATAATTCGTGATATAAAGTCAGAATTGCGTGATATAAAGTCAGAATTGCGAGTTATAAAGTCAGAATTCTGTGATATAGTCAGAATCGCGTGATATAAAGTCAGAATTGTGTGATATAAAGTCAGAATTGCGTGATATAAAGTCAGAATTGTGTGATATAAAGTCAGAATCGCATGATATAAAGTCAGAATTGTGTGATATAGTCAGAATCGTGTGATATAAAGTCAGAATTGTGTGATATAAAGTCAGAATTGCGAGTTATAAAGTCAGAATTGCGAGTTATAAAGTCAGAATTGTATGATATAAAGTCAGAATTGTGTGATATAGTCAGAATCGTGTGATATAAAGTCAGAATTGTGTGATATAAAGTCAGATTTGTGTGATATAGTCAGAATCGTGTGATATAAAGTCAGAATTGCGAGTTATAAAGTCAGAATCGTGTGATATAATTTGGAATTGCGTGTTATAAAGTCAGAATTGTGTTATATAAAGTCAAAATCGTGTGATATAAAGTCAGAACTGTGTGATATAGTCAAAATCACGTGATATAAAGTCAGAATTGCGTGATATAAAGTCAGAACTGCATGATATAAAGTCAGAATTGCATGATATAAAGTCGGAATCGTGTGATATAAAGTCAGAATCGTGTGATATAAAGTCAGAATTGCGTGATATAAAGTCAGAATTGCAAGTTATAAAGTCAGAATTGCATGATATAAAGTCAGAGTTGTGAATGATAAAGTCAAAATTGCGAGTTATAAAGTCAGAATTGCAAGGTATAAAGTCAGAATTGTTAGTTATAAAGTCAGAATTGCGAGTTATAAAGTCAGAATTGCGAGTTATAAAGTCAGAATTGTGTGATATAAAGTCAGAATTGCGAGTTATAAAGTCAGAATTGTGTGATATAAAGTCAGAATTGTGTGATATAAAGTCATAATTCGTGATATAAAGTCAGAATTGTGAGTTATAAAGTCAGAATTGTGTGATATAAAGTCAGAATCGTGTGATATAAAGTCAGAATTGTGTGATATAAAGTCATAATTCGTGATATAAAGTCAGAATTGTGAGTTATAAAGTCAGAATTGTGTGATATAAAGTCAGAATCGTGTGATATAAAGTCAGAATTGTGTGATATAAAGTCAGAATTGCGAGTTATAAAGTCAGAATTGTGAGTTATAAAGTCAGAATTGTGTGATATAAAGTCATAATTCGTGATATAAAGTCAGAATTGCGTGATATAAAGTCAGAATTGCGAGTTATAAAGTCAGAATTGTGAGTTATAAAGTCAGAATTGTGTGATATAAAGTCATAATTCGTGATATAAAGTCAGAATTGCGTGATATAATGTCAGAATTGCGAGTTATAAAGTCAGAATTGCGAGTTATAAAGTCAGAATTGCGTGATATAGTCATAATTCGTGATATAAAGTCAGAATTGTGTGATATAAAGTCATAATTCGTGATATAGTCATAATTGCGTGATATAAAGTCATAATTTGTGATATAAAGTCAGAATTGCGAGTTATAAAGTCAGAATTGTGAGATATAAAGTCAGAATTGTGTGATATAAAGTCATAATTCGTGATATAAAGTCAGAATTGCGTGATATAAAATCAGAATTGTGAGTTATAAAGTCAGAATTGCGAGTTATAGTCAGAATTGCGAGTTATAAAGTCAGAATTGCGTGATATAAAGTCATAATTCGTGATATAAAGTCAGAATTGTGTGATATAAAGTCAGAATTGCGAGTTATAAAGTCAGATTTGTGTGATATAGTCAGAATCGTGTGATATAAAGTCAGAATTGCGTGATATAAAGTCAGAATTGTGTGATATAGTCAGAATCGCGTGATATAAAGTCAGAATTGCGAGTTATAAAGTCATAATTGCGTGATATAAAGTCATAATTCGTGATATAAAGTCAGAATTGCGAGTTATAAAGTCAGAATTCTGTGATATAGTCAGAATCGCGTGATATAAAGTCAGAATTGTGTGATATAAAGTCAGAATTGCGTGATATAAAGTCAGAATTTGTGATATAAAGTCAGAATTGCGAGTTATAAAGTCAGAATTGCGTGATATAAAGTCAGAATTTGTGATATAAAGTCAGAATTGCGAGTTATAAAGTCAGAATTGGGTGATATAAAGTCAGAATTTGTGATATAAAGTCAGAATTGCGAGTTATAAAGTCAGAATTGTATGATATAAAGTCAGAATTGTGTGATATAAAGTCAGAATCGTGTGATATAAAGTCGGAATTGTGCGATATAAAGTCAGAATCGTGTGATATAAAGTCAGAATCGTGTGATATAAAGTCAGAATTGTGTGATATAAAGTCGGAATCGTGTGATATAAAGTCAGAATTGCGAGTTATAAAGTCAGAATCGCGTGATATAAAGTCAGAATTGCGAGTTATAAAGTCAGAATTGTGAGATATAAAGTCAGAATTGTGTGATATAAAGTCATAATTCGTGATATAAAGTCAGAATTGCGTGATATAAAATCAGAATTGTGAGTTATAAAGTCAGAATTGCGAGTTATAGTCAGAATTGCGAGTTATAAAGTCAGAATTGCGTGATATAAAGTCATAATTCGTGATATAAAGTCAGAATTGTGTGATATAAAGTCAGAATTGCGTGATATAAAGTCAAAATTCTGTGATATAGTCAGAATCATGTAATATAAAGTCAGAATTGCGAGTTATAAAGTCAGAATTGCGTGATATAAAGTCAGAATTGCGAGTTATAAAGTCAGAATTGCGAGTTATAAAGTCAGAATTGCATGATATAAACTCAGAATTGCATGATATAAAGTCAGAATTTTGAGTTATAAAGTCAGAATCGTGTGATATAAAGTCAGAATTGCGTGATATAAAGTCAGAATTCTGTGATATAGTCAGAATCATGTAATATAAAGTCAGAATTGCGAGTTATAAAGTCAGAATTGCGTGATATAAAGTCAGAATTGCGAGTTATAAAGTCAGAATCGTGTGATATAAAGTCAGAATTGCGTGATATAAAGTCAGAATTCTGTGATATAGTCAGAATCGTGTAATATAAAGTCAGAATTGTGAGTTATAAAGTCAGAATTGCGAGTTATAAAGTCAGAATTGCGTGATATAAAGTCAGAATTCTGTGATATAGTCAGAATCGTGTAATATAAAGTCAGAATTGTGAGTTATAAAGTCAGAATCGCGAGTTATAAAGTCAGAATTGCATGATATAAAGTCAGAATTGCGAGTTATAAAGTCAGAATCGTGTGATATAAAGTCAGAATTGCGTGATATAAAGTCAGAATTCTGTGATATAGTCAGAATCGTGTAATATAAAGTCAGAATTGTGAGTTATAAAGTCAGAATTGCGAGTTATAAAGTCATAATTCGTGATATAAAGTCAGAATTGTGTGATATAAAGTCAGAATTGCGAGTTATAAAGTCAGAATTGTGTGATATAAAGTCAGAATTGTGTGATATAAAGTCATAATTCGTGATATAAAGTCAGAATTGTGAGTTATAAAGTCAGAATTGTGTGATATAAAGTCAGAATCGTGTGATATAAAGTCAGAGTTGTGAATGATGAAGTCAAAATTGCGAGTTATAAAGTCAGAATTGCGTGATATAAAGTCATAATTCGTGATATAAAGTCAGAATTGCGTGATATAAAGTCAGAATTGCGAGATATAAAGTCAGAATTGTGTGATATAAAGTCATAATTCGTGATATAAAGTCAGAATTGCGTGATATAAAGTCAGAATTGTGAGTTATAAAGTCAGAATTGCGAGTTATAAAGTCAGAATTGCGTGATATAAAGTCATAATTTGTGATATAAAGTCAGAATTGTGTGATATAAAGTCATAATTCGTGATATAAAGTCATAATTGCGTGATATAAAGTCATAATTCGTGATATAAAGTCAGAATTGCGTGATATAAAGTCAGAATTGCGAGTTATAAAGTCAGAATTGTGAGATATAAAGTCAGAATTGTGTGATATAAAGTCATAATTTGTGATATAAAGTCAGAATTGCGAGTTATAAAGTCAGAATTGCGTGATATAAAGTCATAATTTGTGATATAAAGTCAGAATTCGTGATATAAAGTCAGAACTGTGTGATATAAAGTCATAATTTGTGATATAAAGTCAGAATTGCGAGTTATAAAGTCAGAATTGCGTGATATAAAGTCATAATTTGTGATATAAAGTCAGAATCGTGTGATATAAAGTCAGAGTTGTGAATGATGAAGTCAAAATTGCGAGTTATAAAGTCAGAATTGCAAGGTATAAAGTCAGAATTGCGAGTTATAAAGTCAGAATTGCGTGATATAAAGTCATAATTCGTGATATAAAGTCAGAATTGCGTGATATAAAGTCAGAATTGCGAGATATAAAGTCAGAATTGTGTGATATAAAGTCATAATTCGTGATATAAAGTCAGAATTGCGTGATATAAAGTCAGAATTGTGAGTTATAAAGTCAGAATTGCGAGTTATAAAGTCAGAATTGCGTGATATAAAGTCATAATTTGTGATATAAAGTCAGAATTGTGTGATATAAAGTCATAATTCGTGATATAAAGTCATAATTGCGTGATATAAAGTCATAATTCGTGATATAAAGTCAGATTTGTGTGATATAAAGTCAGAATTGTGTGATATAAAGTCATAATTTGTGATATAAAGTCAGAATTGCGAGTTATAAAGTCATAATTTGTGATATAAAGTCATAATTCGTGATATAAAGTCAGAATTGCGTGATATAAAGTCAGAATTGCGAGTTATAAAGTCAGAATTGTGAGATATAAAGTCAGAACTGTGTGATATAAAGTCATAATTTGTGATATAAAGTCAGAATTGCGAGTTATAAAGTCAGAATTGCGTGATATAAAGTCATAATTTGTGATATAAAGTCAGAATTCGTGATATAAAGTCAGAATCGTGTGATATAAAGTCAGAATTGCGTGATATAAAGTCAGAATTGTGTGATATAGTCAGAATCGCGTGATATAAAGTCAGAATTGCGAGTTATAAAGTCATAATTGTGTGATATAAAGTCATAATTCGTGATATAAAGTCAGAATTGCGTGATATAAAGTCAGAATTGCGAGTTATAAAGTCAGAATTCTGTGATATAGTCAGAATCGCGTGATATAAAGTCAGAATTGTGTGATATAAAGTCAGAATTGCGTGATATAAAGTCAGAATTGTGTGATATAAAGTCAGAATCGCATGATATAAAGTCAGAATTGTGTGATATAGTCAGAATCGTGTGATATAAAGTCAGAATTGTGTGATATAAAGTCAGAATTGCGAGTTATAAAGTCAGAATTGCGAGTTATAAAGTCAGAATTGTATGATATAAAGTCAGAATTGTGTGATATAGTCAGAATCGTGTGATATAAAGTCAGAATTGTGTGATATAAAGTCAGATTTGTGTGATATAGTCAGAATCGTGTGATATAAAGTCAGAATTGCGAGTTATAAAGTCAGAATCGTGTGATATAATTTGGAATTGCGTGTTATAAAGTCAGAATTGTGTTATATAAAGTCAAAATCGTGTGATATAAAGTCAGAACTGTGTGATATAGTCAAAATCACGTGATATAAAGTCAGAATTGCGTGATATAAAGTCAGAACTGCATGATATAAAGTCAGAATTGCATGATATAAAGTCGGAATCGTGTGATATAAAGTCAGAATCGTGTGATATAAAGTCAGAATTGCGTGATATAAAGTCAGAATTGCAAGTTATAAAGTCAGAATTGCATGATATAAAGTCAGAGTTGTGAATGATAAAGTCAAAATTGCGAGTTATAAAGTCAGAATTGCAAGGTATAAAGTCAGAATTGTTAGTTATAAAGTCAGAATTGCGAGTTATAAAGTCAGAATTGCGAGTTATAAAGTCAGAATTGTGTGATATAAAGTCAGAATTGCGAGTTATAAAGTCAGAATTGTGTGATATAAAGTCAGAATTGTGTGATATAAAGTCATAATTCGTGATATAAAGTCAGAATTGTGAGTTATAAAGTCAGAATTGTGTGATATAAAGTCAGAATCGTGTGATATAAAGTCAGAATTGTGTGATATAAAGTCATAATTCGTGATATAAAGTCATAATTCGTGATATAAAGTCAGAATTGTGTGATATAAAGTCAGAATTGCGAGTTATAAAGTCAGAATTGTGAGTTATAAAGTCAGAATTGTGTGATATAAAGTCATAATTCGTGATATAAAGTCAGAATTGCGTGATATAAAGTCAGAATTGCGAGTTATAAAGTCAGAATTGTGAGTTATAAAGTCAGAATTGTGTGATATAAAGTCATAATTCGTGATATAAAGTCAGAATTGCGTGATATAATGTCAGAATTGCGAGTTATAAAGTCAGAATTGCGAGTTATAAAGTCAGAATTGCGTGATATAGTCATAATTCGTGATATAAAGTCAGAATTGTGTGATATAAAGTCATAATTCGTGATATAGTCATAATTGCGTGATATAAAGTCATAATTTGTGATATAAAGTCAGAATTGCGAGTTATAAAGTCAGAATTGTGAGATATAAAGTCAGAATTGTGTGATATAAAGTCATAATTCGTGATATAAAGTCAGAATTGCGTGATATAAAATCAGAATTGTGAGTTATAAAGTCAGAATTGCGAGTTATAGTCAGAATTGCGAGTTATAAAGTCAGAATTGCGTGATATAAAGTCATAATTCGTGATATAAAGTCAGAATTGTGTGATATAAAGTCAGAATTGCGAGTTATAAAGTCAGATTTGTGTGATATAGTCAGAATCGCGTGATATAAAGTCAGAATTGCGTGATATAAAGTCAGAATTGTGTGATATAGTCAGAATCGTGTGATATAAAGTCAGAATTGCGAGTTATAAAGTCATAATTGCGTGATATAAAGTCATAATTCGTGATATAAAGTCAGAATTGCGAGTTATAAAGTCAGAATTCTGTGATATAGTCAGAATCGCGTGATATAAAGTCAGAATTGTGTGATATAAAGTCAGAATTGCGTGATATAAAGTCAGAATTTGTGATATAAAGTCAGAATTGCGAGTTATAAAGTCAGAATTGCGTGATATAAAGTCAGAATTTGTGATATAAAGTCAGAATTGCGAGTTATAAAGTCAGAATTGCATGATATAAACTCAGAATTGTATGATATAAAGTCAGAATTGTGTGATATAAAGTCAGAATCGTGTGATATAAAGTCGGAATTGTGTGATATAAAGTCGGAATCGTGTGATATAAAGTCAGAATCGTGTGATATAAAGTCAGAATTGTGTGATATAAAGTCGGAATCATGTGATATAAAGTCAGAATTGCGAGTTATAAAGTCAGAATCGCGTGATATAAAGTCAGAATTGCGAGTTATAAAGTCAGATTTGTGTGATATAGTCAGAATCGTGTGATATAAAGTCAGAATTGCGTGATATAAAGTCAGAATTGTGTGATATAGTCAGAATCGCGTGATATAAAGTCAGAATTGCGAGTTATAAAGTCATAATTGCGTGATATAAAGTCATAATTCGTGATATAAAGTCAGAATTGCGAGTTATAAAGTCAGAATTCTGTGATATAGTCAGAATTGTGAGTTATAAAGTCAGAATTGTGTGATATAAAGTCATAATTCGTGATATAAAGTCAGAATTGCGTGATATAATGTCAGAATTGCGAGTTATAAAGTCAGAATTGCGAGTTATAAAGTCAGAATTGCGTGATATAGTCATAATTCGTGATATAAAGTCAGAATTGTGTGATATAAAGTCATAATTCGTGATATAAAGTCATAATTGCGTGATATAAAGTCATAATTCGTGATATAAAGTCAGAATTGCGAGTTATAAAGTCAGAATTGTGAGATATAAAGTCAGAATTGTGTGATATAAAGTCATAATTCGTGATATAAAGTCAGAATTGCGTGATATAAAATCAGAATTGTGAGTTATAAAGTCAGAATTGCGAGTTATAGTCAGAATTGCGAGTTATAAAGTCAGAATTGCGTGATATAAAGTCATAATTCGTGATATAAAGTCAGAATTGTGTGATATAAAGTCAGAATTGCGAGTTATAAAGTCAGATTTGTGTGATATAGTCAGAATCGTGTGATATAAAGTCAGAATTGCGTGATATAAAGTCAGAATTGTGTGATATAGTCAGAATCGCGTGATATAAAGTCAGAATTGCGAGTTATAAAGTCATAATTGCGTGATATAAAGTCATAATTCGTGATATAAAGTCAGAATTGCGAGTTATAAAGTCAGAATTCTGTGATATAGTCAGAATCGCGTGATATAAAGTCAGAATTGTGTGATATAAAGTCAGAATTGCGTGATATAAAGTCAGAATTTGTGATATAAAGTCAGAATTGCGAGTTATAAAGTCAGAATTGCGTGATATAAAGTCAGAATTTGTGATATAAAGTCAGAATTGCGAGTTATATAGTCAGAATTGGGTGATATAAAGTCAGAATTTGTGATATAAAGTCAGAATTGCGAGTTATAAAGTCAGAATTGTATGATATAAAGTCAGAATTGTGTGATATAAAGTCAGAATCGTGTGATATAAAGTCGGAATTGTGTGATATAAAGTCAGAATCGTGTGATATAAAGTCAGAATCGTGTGATATAAAGTCAGAATTGTGTGATATAAAGTCGGAATCGTGTGATATAAAGTCAGAATTGCGAGTTATAAAGTCAGAATCGCGTGATATAAAGTCAGAATTGCGAGTTATAAAGTCAGATTTGTGTGATATAGTCAGAATCGTGTGATATAAAGTCAGAATTGCGTGATATAAAGTCAGAATTGTGTGATATAGTCAGAATCGCGTGATATAAAGTCAGAATTGCGAGTTATAAAGTCATAATTGCGTGATATAAAGTCATAATTCGTGATATAAAGTCAGAATTGCGAGTTATAAAGTCAGAATTCTGTGATATAGTCAGAATCGCATGATATAAAGTCAGAATTGTGTGATATAAAGTCAGAATTGCGTGATATAAAGTCAGAATTTGTGATATAAAGTCAGAATTGCGAGTTATAAAGTCAGAATTGCGTGATATAAAGTCAGAATTTGTGATATAAAGTCAGAATTGCGAGTTATAAAGTCAGAATTGCATGATATAAAGTCAGAATTGTGTGATATAGTCAGAATCGTGTGATATAAAGTCGAAATTGTGTGATATAAAGTCAGAATCGTGTGATATAAAGTCAGAATCGTGTGATATAAAGTCAGAATTGTGTGATATAAAGTCGGAATCGTGTGATATAAAGTCAGAATTGCGAGTTATAAAGTCAGAATCGTGTGATATAATTTGGAATTGCGTGTTATAAAGTCAGAATTGTGTTATATAAAGTCAAAATCGTGTGATATAAAGTCAGAACTGTGTGATATAGTCAAAATCACGTGATATAAAGTCAGAATTGCGTGATATAAAGTCAGAACTGCATGATATAAAGTCAGAATTGCATGATATAAAGTCGGAATCGTGTGATATAAAGTCAGAATTGCAAGTTATAAAGTCAGAATTGCATGATATAAAGTCAGAATCGTGTGATATAAAGTCAGAATTGCATGATATAAAGTCAGAGTTGTGAATGATAAAGTCAAAATTGCAAGTTATAAAGTCAGAATTGCGTGATATAAAGTCATAATTCGTGATATAAAGTCAGAATTGCGAGTTATAAAGTCAGAATTCTGTGATATAGTCAGAATCGCGTGATATAAAGTCAGAATTGTGTGATATAAAGTCAGAATTGCGTGATATAAAGTCAGAATTTGTGATATAATGTCAGAATTGCGAGTTATAAAGTCAGAATTGCGTGATATAAAGTCAGAATTTGTGATATAAAGTCAGAATTGCGAATTATAAAGTCAGAATTGCGAGTTATAAAGTCAGAATTGTATGATATAATTTGGAATTGCGTGTTATAAAGTCAGAATTGTGTTATATAAAGTCAAAATCGTGTGATATAAAGTCAGAATTGTGTTATATAAAGTCAAAATCACGTGATATAAAGTCAGAATTGCGTGATATAAAGTCAGAACTGCATGATATAAAGTCAGAATTGCATGATATAAAGTCGGAATCGTGTGATATAAAGTCAGAATTGCAAGTTATAAAGTCAGAATTGCATGATATAAAGTCAGAGTTGTGAATGATAAAGTCAAAATTGCGAGTTATAAAGTCAGAATTGCATGATGTAAAGTAAGAATTGTGAGATATAAGCTCGCAAAAGTTTTTGCGAGATATAAACTCGCTATTCTGAGAAAAATATAAATATTCTGACTTTATAACTCGCAATTCCGACTTTGTCACACAATTCTGACTTTATAACTCGCAATTGAAAAAAAAAGTCGCAATTTCCTTTTTTATTTTTTTTTATTTAGTGGCGGAAACAAGCTTCCATAGAAAACTGATATTGGAATTATTGGAAAAAGCTTAAAAGTTTGGGGTTGAAAAGATTTCAACATGTTTTTGAAAGAAGTCTCTTCTGCTCACCAAGGATGCATTTCCTTGATGTAATATTATGAAATATTATTGCGATTCAAAATAAATATTTTCCATTTAATACATTTTACAATATAATTTATTCCTGTAATGCAAAGTTGAATTTTCAGCATCATTACTCTAGTCTTCAATGTCACATTTCTAGCTGCTATGCATCCAATAATCAGAAGATTGATTGGTCAATTTAAAGATTATGTTCTTCCCAAATGGTCTGTATAACAGATTTAAGAATCATGATAGAATTGTGACAGAAGACTTTGAATTAAATGCCCCACGGATGATCTTTCATTCTGATGTTTTCATTTATCAGAGGTCTATTGCAGAATGGTTGATTTGAAGGTTTGATGGCTGAATAATTCCAGCAGCACTGCCGAGGGCAGGTGTGTTGTGGTTTTGGGTTGGTGTTAATTTCTCTGGTGTGGTTAGTGTTCTCTGGTTACTGTTCACCCAGTCTCCCTCTGTCAAAACACTGAAACAAACTGCCCCAGGCTCCCATAGTCTCAACCTTCATTATGTCCCTCACCCTGAAGGTGGAGCTTGTGAATCAGAGTGTGTCTTTGATTCAAAAGTAAGTCTACAAAGAATTGCTGCTATGAAGCTGCTCCAAAGTCTTTGTAAGCAGGTTTTTCAAACAGGTCCAAGAGATAGAGGGGTATTGATTTTGTTCCAATTGATACTGAGGCAATATAAAGAGTTTTTCAACACTTTTGTGTGCATTATTTGAGTGCAATTATTTGAGATAGTTGAACCAGCAGCTCATTCATTCAATATTGCATAGAAAAAATGCTAGAGGGAAACTCCAACTAGCATTCTTTTTCAGCACAAACCATTGTTATTTTAGTATCATTGAGATACTAGTATAGTTTTTATTCATATTTTGGATGTTTTTATTTCTATATTCTTTTTCACTTTAATTTTAGTTAAAGGCTGTGCAAATTACTGTGTTTTGCCATTACCTGACAGAAAAAAGCTTAAATAGCTTCAATGTTCTATAATGGCTCATCCAAGCATGCTTATTCTACAACAGCCCTCAAATATTTTGTTGAAGGCCTGCTCACCTTTTAAACAATGCAGTCAATATGTGACAAGCCTTTTTTGTTTGTTATCTATCCATAAAGATACAGACACCAGTGTCGTCAGCACTGTCCCCAGAGGACCTATGAGGACCGGGGTAGAGGACTGTGTATCAGCTGCCTGGAGCCATGTGTGGACTGCCGGAGCGATGCCATGTGTCTCGCTTGCCAGAGCGGACACTTCCTGAACAGTGTGTACTCTACTTCCTCTGAATGCCTCACTAGAGTTTGCTCTCATTTTCCTGTCTAATAGCCATAGCTGTTTCAGTCACATTACTTTGGCTGGTTAAGTTTAGCCTTTAAAGCGTTCATTATTGTATAATGTTTATAAATGAAATCTATAATATATGTTGATATTACGTTAAAGCTGTTTTTGACTCCAGAGGGGTGAAACTACAGTCACTTATATTGAAACTCTGGAGAGTTTTGTTATGTCAATAATGCTAATATAAATTGTTATAGAAATGGCAATATATTTAATAATATTTAAATGTATATAATTTTTATATACTTTAAATATAATATTTAAAGGTGAAGTAATTCTGCAACACTTATGTCACCAAACAGAATTGAAAAAAAAAAAAAAAATTCCCAAACACTACCCTTTTGCCATTGGTCAACCAAACAGATTGTATTAAAAAACAATTAAAAAATAAAAAATGAACACTTTTTTTTTTTAAACTTCAACACTGTAAACCCGAATAAGTTGGCAAAACTCAAAAAATTTGAGGTAATCAGTTACATCAATTTTTTTAAGTTAAGAAATTCAAAGTTTAAGTAAGCAGAACTGGCAGATTTCAATTTTGTACTCGTATATTTTATTTGCTCTTAACTTGGAATTTTTGAGAAAGTTAATTCATACATTAAACTTAAAATTATCATGTAATCTTAACATATTTTATATAAGCAGACAGGAAGCAAAGTGGGAGAGAGAGAGGTGGGACTCGAACTCGGGTTGCCCGAAGCGCAATGGCGCTATATGTCGGCGCACTGCCCACGAGGCTTAAATTATATCTTAAATTATATTTTTAGTAGTGGAAATTTAGCTAGCATAACTAGCTAATTCAACAAATGCTAATTATTAACACAATGCTTTGATAAAATTAACATAGCATAGCAATTACTGAAAGAATACGGCGATACAGAACAGTAACCCCCCCAAAAACCCACATAACAGAAACTCTTCTAAATTGGGACAGCAAAGCATATAACACTACTAAATCCACCACTTAACATTAATCTCGCACAAAAAAAAAAAAAAAATTGCATTTATTCTCCCTTTCGACTGTCATGGCAAAGCATGCTGGGAAAAATAGAAAGCCCAGTTTCAGGTAAATTTAAGTTTGTCTAAATTAAAAGAAACAAGTTCAAAACAATGAAACAATTCAGATTACTGGTTGTTGAACTGGTTGTTGTTTATGATGTAACTTCCACAGCCAACAGATTTCACGTATTCATTATTACTTCCCTTTATTATCACGACACATCCAAATAAATACACTAATACTGCACGCTATACAAATTCTTATTCTAGCCCTTCCTCTTCCCCAGCACCACCTGCCTAGATCTGCTACAGGGGGTCTCAGCATGTTTCCATTCATTTTATGTTCTGAGTATTTAGCAGAAGCAAGTCGTAATTGTTTAATAATTATGTAAATATGGTTCAACAAGAAAAAGGTTGAGAATGCCTGATACAGCAGTGCATGTGCTTCAGAGAAAGGACACATTGTGCACAGCAGCACTTACTCGCCCACTCATTTGAATAGAAAATATGGGATGCAAATATAGTTAATGCAAAATATGAGTGGTTCATTCATGCAAATTAATATTCATGTTTTTGTGATTGTACACGATCATTCCAAAACTCACACACATCTACTTATTCTTAATTATTACTACAATAATATTCTATGAAATAACACAACTGACTCTTCGCAAATTTATGACCTGCGAACCGCTACTGTTCAAAAGTTTGGGGCCAGTAAGGTTTTATAATGTTTTTCAAAGACGTCTGTTCACCAAGGCTGAATTTATTTGTTCAAAAATACAGTAATATTGTGAAACGTGCCACATGATCCTTCAGAAATCATTCTAATATGCTGATTTGCTTCTCAAGAGACATTTCTTATTATTATTATCCATGTTAAAAACAGTTGTTATGCTTTATTTTTCATGAAAACTGTGCTATATTTTTTTCAGGATTCTTTGATAAACATTCTATTTGAAATAGAAATCTTATACATTATTTACTGTCACTTTGATCTATTTAATGCATCCTTGCTGAATAAAATTATTTATTTATTTTAATATATAAATAAAATGTACTGACCCCAATGTTTGAATATGTCACAATTGAATGCAGTACGTATTGTTCATAGCTGTGTTAGGTAAACTACTGTAAAAATCACAACACTAATTCAAGAGTAAACTGAAAATAAACAATTCTAAATAAGTCTTTGGATGTAAATTTACATCTTTTTGCATTCAACCTGTCAGATGGCACCTGTGTGAAGGAGTGCCCAGCAGACACATTTAAAGACACCAGAGGGTGGCGCTGTCAGCCTTGTCACAGCTCCTGTCTGACCTGCCATGGCCCTGGAGTGAGAGACTGCAACAGATGCAGTGGCTGGAGCCGCCCAGTTTACGGGAAGTGCCCGGTGATCAGCTGCCCAGAAGGCCAATATGTTGATGGTGAGAACTTCTACTATGTAATATAAGAACAATAAAAAAGAGTAAGTCTACCATCTGTTGCAAACGTGCTATTTAGTCTTTTATTTTCTTATATCTGTTACAGTTTGTGTAATACTGCCCTCTGTTGGTAGCACTACACTTAAAGGGTTAGTTCACCCAAAAATGAAATAAATGTCATTAATTACTCACCCTGTCGTTCCACACCCGTAAGACCTTCGTTAATCTTCGGAACACAAATTAAGATCCTCCATTGCCAGCAAGATAATTAACACTTTCAATGCCCAGAAAGCTACTAAAGACGTATTTAAAACAGTTCATGTGACTACAGTGGTTCAACCATAATGTTATGAAGTGATGAGAATACTTTTTGTGTGCAAAAAAACCCCCTAAAATAACGACTTTATATCTAATATCTAGTGATGGGCGATTTTAAAACACTGCTTCATGTAGCTTCAAAGCTTTACGAATCTTTTGTTTCAAATCAGTGGTTCGAAGCGTGTATCAAACTGCCAAAGTCATGTGAAACATGAAATTTCAAAACACTTATGATATAACAAAGCCTCTTTTACTGAAATCATGTGACTTTCGTGCTCCGAACCACTGAATCACTTGTAATAATAACTATAAATTATGCATAATTACATGCAATTAACCCTAAACCAAACCTAACTCTATAGTAAGTACATGTAGTTAATTAATATTACTCAGTACTTAAAAGTATAATTACAGTAAAACAATGACACCTTAAAATAAAGTATAACCCAATTATTTAATTTTATCACACTTAATATTTTCAGTATGGGGGCTGTAAACATGAAAATATACAGCTGCCTTTACATTTTATGAAGGTTCTCGTCAGTGTTATTTTATTATTATTTATATTCTATTATAGTATTTATATTATTATAGTATTATAATAAAGGCCTAATATTTTGAACAAGCTTTTATTTTTATATTTTCAGTTTTCGTTCATTTTAGTTTAAGTTTTAGTACTTTTGTTATTTGCTTTAATGATTTTTAACATTTAACATAGCTTTAATTTTTTTTCTTTAGTTCAATTTTAGTTCAACTTCAACTTATTTCAGTTGTCAAAGCAAGTTTTTAATCAATTAATGAATAGTTTTATATTTGGGGGTTCTTAGCATTAAAATGTTTGAAAATTCCTGTAGTAAATCATGCAAAACTAATAGTTTAGATACAATAGCCTTACTTTTTTTTCCTTACTCCAAAGGGGAAAGTCGTACTTGTCGTTACTGTGATGGATCCTGTCTGACATGTTACGGTCCCAAGGCTCAGAACTGCATCGCCTGTGCTACCGGTAACGTATAGGTTAGCTTTCCTTTCCCTCCCACCTGATAACCAGACTGTAAACATTTCCTTTTAATGGCTTTTTTCTTCAAAAGAACTTTCTGAATAAATAAGATATTACCTGGTAATTAGTCCCTGGCACATTTGTTTGCTTTTCTTAACCACTCTTGTTTGCCAGGATACATGTTGGAGCAGGAGTCTGTCTGTGTAGACCGCTGTCCTCTGGGTTTCTTTGGAAACAGCTCAAGTCTGCTATGTGAGAGGTGTTCTGCTAACTGTGAGGCCTGTGAGAGCAGAGACGAGTGTGTGAGCTGTAAGACGGACACTTACCAGCTTTATCTGTTTCAAGGCAGCTGCTGGTCTGAGTGCCCAGAGTGAGTAGCTATAGCTGTAACTTCTGGAACAAAAATATATTTTAAATATATTAGAAATGTCCATATAATCAATGGTATATACATTCCCGGTCAAAATATTGGGTTCAGTAAGTGATTTTTGAAAGATGTTAACACTTTTATACAGCAAGGCTGCATAATTAATGCTTTAAATGAATTAAAAGTGACAGTAAAGACATTTATAAACTTAAATGATGTTTTTTTGCACTTTTTTCATCAAAGAATCCTGAAAAACAAATTGTATTGTGGTTTTCAAAAAATATTAAGCACAACTGTTTTCAACATTGATAATAATGAGAATTTTTTTTCTTGAGCATCTATAAATTTGAATATTTTGAATTATTTTAAACTGTATTAATATTTTAGAATATTTCTGGCCTTGGTGAGGATAAAAGACTTACAGAACCCAACAATATATATAAAATGCTTTATATAACATTATTATTATACATTAATAAATGCTCACATAGTTAGAAATGACAATGTAAACTTTATTTATTTTCATAAATATTCATATTTTATGTAAGCAACAAGGTACTCGAGGCTAGTGCTGTATCGTGAATAAGTCACGGCTGAAGGGCGTTTTTCGCTTCGTGCTTGCAACCCCTTCAATTCAATTCAATACAATTCACATTTATTTGTATAGCGCTTTTCACAACACATATCGTTTCAAAGCAGCTTTACAGAGAATGCATGTCAACATTACAATTTAGAGAATGCAGTTAGCTAATAATGTAATAATTTAGGCAATTAATTTACAATCACTGTTAGCAATTTAATTGAAGGTAGAAGCAAAGAGCTCCTGGAAAAATGAATTACATATTAACAATAATTAGGATATATAGAAATTTGCGAATGTGCGTGTTGATCCAGATGTTGCATCTTCTGAAGTCCTCGCAGGAGTTGGCGCTGTCTCTTCAAAAGTGTTGGTCATCTGAGGTCTTCTTAAAAGTCTGGGTCCAAACTGAAACTGATGTACTCTCTAGTCACCTCGGGACGGGCGTCCCAAGGTAAAACGGAAAAGCAAATGGAGAATAATTAGCATAGCTGCTGTTCATAACATTAAGCAAAGATAGTCATGTGCAATTGATCTGATATGAGATGCATTATGTGAATGCTTGGGTAAAGAGATGCGTCTTTAATCTAGATTTAAACTGGGTGAGCGAGTCTGAGCCCCGAACATTATCAGGAAGGCTATTCCAGAGTTTAGGAGCCAAATGTGAAAACGCTCTCCCTCCTTTAGAGGACTTAGCTATCCTAGGTACAACCAGAAGTCCAGAGTTTTGTGATCTTGAAGAGTGTGAAGGATTGTAGGGCGATAGAAGATCGGTTAAGTACACAGGAGCTAAACCATTTAGAGCCTTGTAGGTCATTAGCAGTACTTTATAATCGTTACGGAACTTAATAGGTAACCAGTGTAGAGATGATAAAATTGGTGTTATATGATCATATTTTCTTGACCTGGTGAGAACTCTAGCAGCTGCATTTTGTACTAATTGTAGCTTGTTTATTGAGCTAGTAATGCATTACAGTAATCTAGTCTAGACGTCATGAAAGCATGAACTAACTTTTCTGCATCAGAAACAGATAACATATTCCGTATCTTAGCAATCTTCAGCCGTGACTTACTCACAATACAGCACTAGCCTCGAGTACCTTATTGCTTTATAAAACGGTTACCACTCAATACAAATATTAAAGCCAGAAATATGTATCAATGCAACTTTCATGAAGTAAAAATCACTAAAAGCCTTCCTTCTGCCAGAAAAAATAGTCCCTGACCGTGAACAGCAACAGAAGTTACATTATTACGCCATTAGATGGCGGCAAAGACTGTCTTTATGAGTGTGTCAGTCAGTAGCGAAGACTTTTACATTGAAAAGACTGAATTGTTGTGAACACGGAACAAGACGCAACTGACAAATGCTTTGACTAGTGCTGTCAGTCACGGGGAAACCCCTTAACTGTTAAAAGGACAAGATAATACATCGGACATTTAAACAGATTTTTTATTATGAACATAGGACTGACCTGAAGGAAAATGCTAAATCTGAATGCTGGTAATACACTCGGTCACTCGATATCTCTCTCACAATACTCTTCTACATAATACAGTGAGCTTCAATGAACAAAATCAATAGAGAACAAACATATGTTTACGTTGCTAAGAGTGGTTGCTAAGACAGACGCAGTAACGTATATACATTCAGTGGCACAGCGATACTTATGTAATATATGTAACTTATGTTAATATTTCTCAGTTGTCACGTTTAGAGTATGTTTTTGATCAGTTTTCATGCTTTTTTTTCTGTCTTCAGTTTCTTAGTCAGTTTTCTAGTTTGGTAATTGTTTTAGTTCTCCTTTTGTGCCTGCCTGTTTGTCTTCTTTGTTACTGATTAATTAGTGTCTTCAGTTCAGGTGTCTCATTAACTCCTCTGTTTGCTGTGTATTTAAGCCTTGAGTTTGAGTCTGTTCTTTGTTTAGCTTTGTTTGATGTTACGTTGTGTTTGTAGTTTGATTTTCTGGTGATTTCACCTGTTCCTTGTTCAGATTACAGGGTCTTGAAGATATTTCCTTCATTGTGCATTTGAATACTGCAACCCCAGTGTGACATCAGTACTTAAATGTATAATTACAGTGAAACAAGGACACCTTAAAATAAAGTGTAACGAAATGTAGCACTAAGAAAATAAGCTAAACTGCAAGCCAAATTACCTTGTGTAAACCCTATTGAGAAGCACACATTGATGAATGTAAGGGGGAAAAAAACTTTTATCTGTTGTTTTTCATGCAGAGGTTATTTTGAGACCGAGCTGGGGACATGTGAACCCTGTGATGAACTCTGTCTGACCTGCGATGGCACAAGCACGCAGTGCCTTTCATGTCGAGAAGGCCTTCATCTGGCCAATGGTCAGTGCCAGCAAAACTGCGGCCCCATGAGCTACGCGGCAGAAGACGGCACATGCAGACGCTGTGCTCCTCACTGTGACGTGTGCACCAATTTTTACACCTGTGCTAGTGAGTGATTACTGTTACTGATCCTGTGCAAAATGAGATTACAGTCAAAATACACACTGAAATCCTGTTAGTGTCAACAGAATGCAACTGAATTAATTTTCCCTGTTATATTATCTTGTGTGCTATCTATCCATCTGCAAGGAAGTTTACAGATCATTTGAAATTCAAATATATTGTGTAACTATTTAATTTCAGGATGCAGTTTCCTTTATTTGCTCTTAAATGGGGCATGTAAGGCCATCTGTCCCAAAGGTTACTTTGAAGATTTGGATCAGGGAGTCTGTGTGAGCTGCCATCCCACCTGTGGCACCTGCTCTGGTCCTCTCTCTGACGACTGCGAGACCTGCTCTTCCCTTACCCCAAAACTCTACGAGGGCACGTGCTTGGAAGTGTGCCCAGCGGGCACTTATTACCAGACCTCTGATAAGGAATGCCAGGGTAAAGTATTAGCTGTAATGTAATGTATTATAAGGTATTCTTACCAGTATGAGCTTGATTATAGAAGTATACTTTGGTTTTTTCATGTATGCTAGGGTATGACGTTGATTTTGTCATCAGTATAATACACGCAACCAGTTTTTTTCTAAGTCACTTAATTTTTTTTTAAATTAAATTAGTTTCTCAACAAGGTGGCAACACTGAAAAGGATAAGACAGAACAACAACAAACTACCAGAAACAACAACAGCTCACACTGAATTACAGTTTGTGTAATACTGCCCTCTGTTGGTAGCACTACACTTAAAAGGTTAGTTCACCCAAAAAATGAAAATTCAGTCATTGATTACTCACCCTCATGTCGTTCCAATCCCGTAAGACCTTTGTTCGTCTTCAGAACACAAATTAAGATATTTTTGATAAAATCCGATGGCTCAGTGAGGCCTGAGGCCAAAATGCTGCCAAACGTCGGACTTATAAGAAGACAGGGCATCTTCAATTTTCAGTTTCAGCCGAACTCATGTTGCCCTACTAATGTTCAGTTCAAGCGATTTCTGCAACTGCGATGAAAGAACACGCGACACAGTTGCAGAGTAGGTCACGTTGGCAGCTCAACCAATTGAATGGATTAAACTATCGTCATATCATAAAAGTATCGCCGCCACTCTACGATACATATCATAACATTTTTGCATCGCGAAATATCATACTGCGATATATCGTTACACCCCTTGTATCTAGTGATGGGCGATTTCAAAACACTGCTTCATGAACCTTCAAAGCTTTACGAATCTTTTGTTTCGAATCAGTGGTTCGGAGAGTGTATCAAACTGCCAAAGTCACACCCCCCCAGTGGTGAACCATTGAAATTTCGAAACACTTCTGATGTAACAAAGCCTCGTTTACTGAAATCACGACTTTGGCAGTTTGATACACGCTCTGAACCACTGATTCGAAACAAAAGATTTGTAAAGCTTCGAAGCTTCATGAAGCAGTGTTTTGAAATCGCCCATCACTAGATATTGTTGAATAAAGTCGTTATTTTGTTTTTTTTTTGCCGCACAAAAAATATTCTTGTCGCTTCATAACATTAAGGTTGAACCACTGTAGTCACATGAACTATTTTAAATATGTCTTTAGTAGCTTTCTGGGCATCTGAAAGTGTTAATTGTCTTGCTGGCAATGGAGGCCTCACTGAGCCATTGGATTTTATGAAAAATATCTTAATTTGTGTTCTGAAGATGAATGAAGGTCTTACAGGTGTGGAACGACATGAGGGTGAGTAATTAATGACAGCATTTTCATTTTTGGGTGGACTAACCCTTTAAGCGAAACTCCTCATAACTCATAACTTCTGCAGAGAAATAGTGCAGACACTGGACAAGGATGAAACTTTCTAGTGTGCATGTGTCGAGCACATGTGTTCCCGCACGTTGAACGACATTTCACCAAGTTCAACGTGTTCCTGGATCAACATCTTTGTTGTTCCTGGAACAGAATTCCAGTCAACCCATTAGATTTGACAAGTTTAGAGTTTGTCAGGTTTAGGCTTACAACCAGGGTTAGGGATAAGTTATGGGTAGGGTTAGGTTTAGGGGTAGGGATATGGTTAGGACTAAATTTTTGGACAGGAATGTTGTGTGTGTGACATACATTTCATTATCAGCATAGCATGAGCAGCCCATTTTTTCCCTAAAAGTGCATACACTGTACGCTCAGCTTGCACACGCGCCTTGAATTTTTTTTCCGCACTGATTAGTTTGTCCATAAGGTAGCAAAACTGGTCCGGCCTGTTGTTGTCAAAAATGAATTGGATTAGATGGAACAACAACCAACTACACATAACCTAAACATACCGGTTATATGAAAATCTGCCTTTTATAACCACAATTATTGAATATATGTAGAAAAATGCAAACAAATATATACATTTTCTTATATATCCCATATTTGGCTCCATAGAATGTCACCAGACCTGTGCACGCTGTGAGGGTCCAGAGCCCACCCAGTGTCTCCAGTGTGAAAAGGGTCTCGTTCTTGATCCCAACACCATGATGTGTGGGGTTACAGGGGATTCAGACTGCCCACCCAGAACGTTCCTCCAAAACAACCAGTTCATTTGCCAAGCGTGTCATCCACTATGCCAGTCCTGCGAGGGGCCGGGACCCACTGACTGTCAGACCTGCGCCCTGCCCAACTACCTCCACAGTATGAATGACTTCAACTTGCGTCAATACATTTCTATTTCTTTTGGATAGATCTTCTACTAAAGTGCCCCTATTATGCTTTTTCGAAGATTACCTTTCATGCTGTGTGTAATTACACACTATATTAACATTTATTAATATATAAGCTAATATAATATATATTAGATAAGCTATATTAATATCCACTTGTTAAGTCGTGACGGAAGGAATGCCGTTTCCGGGTCTAAGCCTTGACTCATTTCACTTGAGAATACCATCTCGACGGCTGTTTATGAGCGCTATTTATTCATAATAAACATTTAACATTTTAAAGTTAAACATTTAAAATACTTACAATCTACACAACAGTCTCCATGCTCACAGCGTCACAGACATTAATATTTTAACGATTTATAAAAGATGAATCATTGTGCTTTTGTTACGTCACGTCTCGATTACTGTAACTCATGCTGTGGCATTTCTAAAGCTCAAATTGCCCGTCTTCAACTGGTCCAAAATGCTTTTAATCCCACATTCCAGACTTAAGCGTAGAGGTGACCGTGCCTTCTCGGTAATTGGTCCTCGCCTCTGGAATGACTTGCCAGTGGAGATCCGAATGGCCGCTAGTCTGACCATTTTTAAGTCTCTTTTAAAAACCCATCTGTTTTCATTGGCCTATTAGATTTTAAATTCCTGCCTATTATATTTTCTATTTGTGTTTTATTTTATTCTGGTTCTTTGTTTTAGTCTGTGTGTGCTCTTATTATTCTTATGATGCTGTTTCTTTTGTAAAGCACTTTGGTCAGCCTTGTGGCTGTTTTAAATGTGCTATATAAATAAAGTAAACTTGAAACTTGAGCGTCGGTTTGGTGTGTCAGGGCAACTTTGGACCCAGACGCTGCCGACGTGAGCCAACCCCGCAGTCTGCTTTCGTCGCCACTAGTTTGTCGGCTTGGTGTGTTCTGGGCTTTAAGCCGTGTTTCCACCAAAATTACCCAGAACAATTTGTTCCAGGAACTTTTTCCCAGTAACTTTTTTTCCCCCCAGACCTGTTGCTATCTGCGTTTCCATCGCGGTCTAAAGTACCATGAAGATTAGTCCAGTGACGTAGGACTGTGCGCGACTTTCCAGTTCCAGCTGGATTTTGTCCTCCGCATTTAAGCTTAATAAAGCCTGAACCTCGTTGTTGGTTCATCGTTTAAACTCCATTGTTGATGCGAATAGCAAACAACTCTTACTGCACGCACCGCAACACTTTTAAAAATGGTGGTTGTAATAAAATGCTGTGTGAACTCAACTAATTAGGATGTTTAGTGATCAAATCCCACCCCCGAAAGTTCCTGAACTTTGAAAAAGTACTACCTTCCGAGCAGGGACTTTCTGAAGGGGGGATTTTTACCTGAAACTTTAGACCCTGGTCCCTGCTGTCGAAACATACTGAGTACCACCCCAAAGTCCCTAGTTCCTGGGGGAAGTTCCTGCGGTGGCTTCACTGAAATAGTTCTGCTAATCAGCTGTGAGCCCACTATTACTTAAAATTAAAATTGTGTCTGAGGTTCGGGTTCCAATGTTTCATCATCCAGTTGATATGGTAAAATCGGTGCCATTGTTACTGTCCTTACACTGTGTACAATCACCGAGGACTGAGGAAGCCTCCGGAGCTGAAATTCAGATATGGTAATGGACGTTTAATTTCCAACATGTGCTGTAAGCAGTAGACCAATCACAACAGATTGGGCCATCTAAACCAATCAGAGCAGAGTAGGCTCGCTGAAAAGAGAGACCGAATCTTGGAACGAATCGTTTCAGACTTTTTGAGTAATGAGGCAATGTATATTATGAGAAAATCTAAATGTTTTTTGACCTTGATGCATGTAAACCTATTGTAGGAGGCTGTCAAAACAAAATTAGGAACCTTTAAAATAGCATAATAGGGGCACTTTAAGAAAAAATTGACATTGTTTGTGAAAAATTGGTGTTTTAATGTACAAGTTCTACTTAAATTTACTGGTTTAAATAGACTGTGTTTGTGTTCCAGATGGTTCGTGCGTGAGCAAGTGTCCTGTGGGAACTTACAGTGCCCATGAGGAGGCTGACGGGGTAGATCTGGGTTTCTGTATGCCCTGTGATCATGTGTGTGCCACCTGCACTGGGGCATCTCCCAGGGACTGTCTGAGCTGTGCACCAGGCTACCTTCATCTTCTCTCTCACCTCTGTGTTAGCCACTGTCCCACAGGGTGAGATCATCTTACACACACACAACAAAATTTCATCCATCCACTGGTAATTAAATAGGTTAGCAACTAGTATGAGTTCCAGAGTTTGTTTAAACTGATTGCCCCTTAAACTTTTGTGGTAAGAGCCTACAAACAGTGGCCTGATGAACCACAAACGGGGGTGTTGTGTGGCAAAAGCTCATCAATGCGTGAGGGCAACGAAGGCTATCCCATCTGGTCCAAACGGACAGATGGTTTATTGTGGCGCAAGTCACAGAAGAATGTAATGATGGTTTTAGGAGGAATGAGTCTGCTAGGAATGAGAGCTGCAAGGATGTAGCAGGATTCACTATGGGAAGATGACTGCAGGTGGAGGGACTGTGAAGCTCTAAGCAATATTCTGCTGGGAATCTTTGGCTCTGGCCATTTACTAACATCTGGCCAACCTACTAAGCATTGTTGCAGACCAGGTAAACTCCTTCATGACAATGGTGTTCTCTGGTGGAATTGGTCTCTTTCAGCAGGATATAATGCACCCTGCTACATTGCACACATTGTTCAGGAATGGTTTGAGGAACATGATGAAGAGTTCAAGGTGTTGCCCTGGCCTCCAATTTCACCACATCTCAATCCAACTGAGCATCTGTGGGATGTGCTGGACCAACAATTCCGATCCACAGTTGCTCCACCTCGCAACCTACAGGACTTGAAGGATCTGCTGCTAGACTGTAGGTGCCACTGGACAACTTCAGGGGTCTTGTAGCGTCTATGCCTTAGCGAGTTTGTGCTGTTTTAGGGGCACATGGAAGATTAACAGCATATTAGGAAGGGTGTCATAATGTTTTGGCTCATCTGTGTAAATTTGGGTGCAGTATTAAAGGGTTAGTTCACCCAAAAATGAAAATTCTGTCATTAATTACTCACCCTTACAGAAACAGTTCATGTGACTACAATGGTTCAACCTTAATAATAATCATAAGTGTTTCGAAATTTCAATGGTTCACCACTGGGGGGGTGTGACTTTGGCAGTTTGATACACGCTCCGAACCACTGATTCAAAACAAAAGATTTGTAAAGCTTTGAAGCAGTGTTTTGAAATCATCCATCACTAGATATTGTTGAATAAAGTCATTATTTTGTTTTTTTGGTGCACAAAAAGTATTCTCGTCGCTTCATAACATTAAGGTTGAACCACTGTAGTCACATGAACTATTTTAAATATGTTTTTAGTACCTTTCTGGGCATTTAAAAGCTTTAATCATCTTGCTCGCAATGGAGGCCTCACTGAGCCATCGGATTTTATCAAAAATATCTTAATTTGTGTTCCGAAGGTGAACGAAGGTTCAGTAATAATGACAGAATTTTCCTTTTTGGGTGAACTAACCCTTTAAACTTTTTCTTTCTTTTCAACTTTTTCCAATCAAAGCATTCACCTCGCTCTCCCAGCTAATTAGGTGCTGAGACCTATATATCAATATAAGAATACAAAAAAGGTCTGCACTCTGAAGCACTTTAATCATAGTACACAGGACATAAGATGACAAACGTTTCGGCTCTTCGCATTAATCAGTGTAACAATTTCATTCACTCTCAATAATAACATAGAAAATGCACTACAAATCCTCAAGTGATCATGAACATAATTAAAGCAATCAGATAATCAGTCCACAGACTCCAGTTTAAGTCCATCTGAAACCACAAATCACAATTAAAGACAATACTAGGAATAATCACACATCTGGCAAAAAAAAAAAAAAAAAAAAAAAAAAGAACCACATGAAAGATATAACTCCGAAAAAACAAATAATTCCCAGGACTCCAGAATAGCTCCAATTAAAAAAAAAAAAAAAAAAAAAAAAAAATTGGGAACAATAACACATCAGGCAGAATTGCCGTTCATAAACATTGTACCCAGCGGAAAGTAAAGTATTCTTATCTGTTGGTTTTCGAAATACCGTGGTGGAGACAGTATTGTTGATTTTGGAAATCAAAACATCTAAAACATGAATAGAAAACAAATCTTTTTCAACTGAAAATGTGATAGAGTCTAATCTGGAGTTCAAAAACAAAACAAAATTATGCAGCTCCTCTTCACTTCCCCTCCAAATGAGGAAACAATCATCGATGTACCTTGCCCAGTACTTGATGCAGTGCCCAAAAGGGTTGCTATTATAAATAAAATCTAATTCGAATTTACCCATAAAGAGATTTGCGTGACTTGGTGCTAATGGGGTCCCCATAGCAGTACCTTGTGTTTGAAGATAATAATCTTTTTCAAACAAAAAATAATTTTTGGTTAATATGAATTCAGTTAAATCCAAAATAAATTGTATGGGTAAAGTCAAATTTTGAAGAGTTTTTAGAAAAAAGTCCAAAGCTTCCAACCCTCCTTTGTGTGGAATCGAGGTGTATAAAGATGACACATCCAATGTTACTAGCCAATCTTGGTCATCTAAATTTGAATGCAATTGTAATTTGTTTAAAAAATCTGTTGTGTCTCTTAGATAGGATGGTAATTGTTTCACCAATGGCTGTAAATGAAAATCTATAAATTCAGATAGCTTTTCAGTAAGTGAACCAATACCAGAGACTATAGGTCGATAAGGAGGATCTATGGTCGATTTATGCATTTTTGGTAATGCATAAAGCACTGGAACAACTGGGTGACGATTAATTAAACATTTGAATTTTTGTTCTGTTAACCATTTTTCTTCAAAATCTCTGTTTAACATTGTCTAGCTGGGATTTGTATTCTATAGTGGGATTGAATATTAATTTTTTATAGCACACATGGTCGCTAAGCATTGCTTTTACTTTAGTGATATACAGTGCCACTTGAAAGTTTGTGAACCCCTTGCAGAAAATTTTTTAACAAAATAAAAGAGATAATACAAAATGCATGTTATTTTTTATTTAGTACTGTCCTGATTAAGATATTTTACATAAAAGATGTTTACATATAATTCACAAGACAAAAAATAGCTGAATTTACTAAAATGACCCCGTTCAAAGGTTTGTGAACCACTGATTCCTAATACTGTGTGTGGTTACCTGGATGATCTACGACTGTTTTTTTTGTTTTGTGATGGTTGTTCATGAGTCCCTTGTTTGCTCTGAACAGTTAAACTGAGCTCTGTTCTTCAGAAAAAAGGTCCTGCAGATTCTTCAGATTTCCAGCATCTTTTGCATATTTGAACCCTTTCCAGCAGTGACTGAATGATTTTGAACGTTTGAACCTTTTTTAATAGTTGTGTTTGAGTCCCTTAATTGTCCTCAGTGTGAAAAGATGGATCTCAAAATCATACAGTCACTGCTGGAAAGGGTTCAAATATGCAAAAGATGCTGGAAATCTGAAGAATCTGGAAGATTTTTTCTGAAGAACAGAGCTCAGTTTAACTGTTCAGAACAAACAAGGGACTCATGAACAACCGTCACAAAATAAAAAAACAGTCATGGATCATCCAGGTAACCACACACAGTATTAAGAATCAGTGGTTCACAAACTTTTGAATGGGGTCATTTTAATAAATTCAGCTATTTTTTGTCTTGTGAATTATATGTAAACATCTTTTATGTAAAATATCTTAATCAGGACAGTACTAAATAAAAAATAACATGCATTTTGTATGATCTCTTTTATTTTGTTAAAAAAATTTCACATTTTCACAGATTCTGCAAGGGGTTCACAAACTTTCAAGTGGCACTGTAATTGTCTGTGTTCTGTAAAACAATTGATCCCCCTTTATCTGCTTTTTGAATTATAATTGATTTATCACTCTTTAAATCCTCCAAAGCCATCTTTTGAGTTTTATCCAAATTGTTTATACTAAATTTAGCTTTCGAAAGGGAATTCAACACTGCGTTTGAATGCATATGGGGAACGTCATCACGTGAACCGGTGTCTGAAAACAATTATCAAATCTCACCAATCCTATTGGCCGGCGACAGCCTATGACATCATAATAGACGTGACCCGGAAGTATAAAAGGAGCGCCTAGAGAAGCAGTCAGTATCTTATCGTCTTCAGGGACTGTTTTGTTTGATTGCGATTCTTCGAATTTGGTAAGGAATTTACTATGTCTAACAAATGTTTCAGGAAGTGTGTGGATCTGTGTCCCAGGTTTTTGACACCTGATGACACACATAATCTGTACGTTTTCTGTCTGGGAGAGGAGCATGCACGGACAGTGCTCGAGGGCGCTGTCTGTGCAAACTGTGAGCGTCTGCCTATTAGGACGCTCCGCTCTCATTTGGCCCTCTTCTCGAAGGAAGAACGACCGGCATCTGTGCCCGGTGGTTCTGGTCCCGCCCGTGCTGAGGCGCAGCGGTGACTGAAATCATGGGGCTCACAGATGGAGCTTGCTGAGGAGTTAGAGAGAGGTGTAAACCCATAGGTGTAAACCTGCATAGCCTCTCGGGCACCTCCTCCACCTCGGATTAGGTTCCAGAGAAGGCGGGACTCTAGGAAGAAGAAAGATTTGAGGGAGGTAATCAATTACAGACGCCAGCAGCGTCAGTGATTGATTTCCTCTCCATGAGGGTAGTTACATCTACCCTCTCCTTTCTTCTTCCACCTCCTGAGTAATGATATTTTACCCAGGCGCTTCTTACAATCAGGCCGAGGGCTGGGCCCATGATAAAAATTTTCTGTTGGCTCGCCTTTTGGCTTGATAGTGAAGGGGCTCTTTCAGGCTTGAAAGAACCATAGATTCCATCCTTCTATGATGGTAAGTCTCCGTTCTTCGAGCCGCAGGGAAGTAAGCTTGGTCTATATTTATATATTTAAATATATTGACCTTAGTTTTCCTGTACAGTTTTTTCCTGGGTGTGTAAAAAGAAATAGAAGGGGAAAATTAGGGCCCTGAAGTTCCCATTAGGTTGGTTATCTTTGTGTTGGCTATATGGCCACCTTTACAACCACCTATATGGTAGAGTAGCTATTCTCCTCTGGTCATAGCTAGAGATTGTATTAGAGATTGGCACTCTTTACTTCAGATGGATCTATGTTAAGCGTCGGCCTTCGGGGCCGCCTGACATTGTTTGGCTTGGGTTGAGCATCGCTCCTCTGAGCTCTTGTTTTATAGAGTTTATTTCAGAGTTGCCTCCTCTCTATTGAGAGTTTTAGAGGCTGAGTTTAAGCCCCAGGCAGATCTATGCTTATGTGTGGCCCTATAGGCCCACAGCTATAGCTAGCCTAGGCTAGAACTAGGGTTTAGGTGATATACTGAAGCATTTCACCCTTTTATTACTACCTCTGTCAGGAGAGTGTAGTTTTTCCTAGTTCTGGCCTCCTCTTATCAGAGTTGTCAGGCCAAGGCCCATTACCCCTTTGGTGTAGGTGCAAGATAGATAGCAGCTAAGGTAGCAGACTATTGCTAAGTCTCCCTGGTGCCGTTGTCTCAGGTGATAGGCCCCTTATCACTATGTGAATAAGAAAATGCTAGTGTTGCTGTGGCCCCACTTTTCTAAAGCTTTTCATTCTATACTTGTTTAGTCTTTTCCCCTGAACCCCTTGAATTAAGATTCAAGCTTGAGTGAAACAGTGTTAGCTTTATTTAAGCTCCTGTTCCCTAGGGTTCAGTACAGGTGTCTAATCTGTCTTTGGTGAAAAGCGCCCACCCTTGGAATTCACAATTTCAGGGTAGTGTGAATGAAAAGTGAAGCATTCCCCTGTTTCTCAGGGCTGTTAATGCTCTAGTTCTATTTTGCCCTACACAATGTGAGCCCAATAACTCTATTGCTACCACAGGTTAGCACCTGTTTGCTGTAGTAGTAGGCTTTGTTCTGGCCTCCTTCAGAGCATGGTGACTAAGTTTGTACTCCCCTTGCTAATAAGGGTAAACAGTGTTTTTTTACTGAGTATATGGCCTGTTGGAATGCATAGCTCAGGTTGAGTTTGTGTAGTGAACCTCACTATTTAGTTTGGTTCTTATGTAGCTACCTTTAGAGTTTGAACACTGCCACAAGATGTTGATTGTGTTGTTTGGAGTAGAAGGCTTTGTTTTGGGCCTCCTTCAGAGCACAATAGCTTGTTGTATCACAAGTTTTGTTGGTAGATGTTTAGTCAGAGTTTTGCTCACTTAGAACTAGCACTGCCACAGGTTTATGCCCGTGTTTATTTGAAGTAGTAGGCCGGTTCTGGCCTCCTTCAGAGCATGGCAGCATATATTCTGTGTACTCCCCTTACTGTAAGGGTAAAAAGTGTTTTACTGAGTACATTGCCTGTTGGAATGTGTAGATTTTAGCTCAGGTTGAGTTAAGCTAGGTAACCTCACTTGATTGTTTGGTTCTCAGATTAGGCTCCCTTAGAGCTTAGACACTGCCACTGGCTGACGCCTGTGTCTTTCTGGAGTAGTAGGCCCTGTTTGGGCCTCTTTCAGAGCATGTTGGCATAGTTTGTACTCCTCTTGCTTAAAGAGTATAAAGTGTTTTACTGAGCACATTGAATGTTGGAATGTGTTGAATAGAATTAAGCTCAGGTTGAGCTAAATAGTTAACCTCACTGGATAGTTTGGTTCTCAGATTAGGCTCCCTTAGAGCTTAGACACTGCCACTGGCTGACGCCTGTGTCTTTCTGGAGTAGTAGGCCCTGTTTGGGCCTCCTTCAAGAACATGATGGCGTAGGTTTGTACTCCTCTTGCTTAAAGAGTAAAAAGTGTTTTTACTGAGTACATTGCCTGGTGGAATGTGTGGATTAAATTATCTCAGGTCGAGTTAAATTAGTTAACCTCACTGGATAGTTTGGTTCTCAGATTTGGCTCCTTTAGAGCTTAGACAGTGCCACTAGCTGATGCCTGTGTCATTCTGAAGTCGCAGGTCCTGTTTGGGCCTCCTTCAGAACATGATGGCGTAAGTTTGTACTCCTCTTGCTTAAAAAGTAAAAAAGTGTTTTTTACTGAGTACACTGCTTGTTGGAATGTGTTGAGGTAGCCTGTTATGTGGGCACTCTACAATCTTATCTGTTAATTAAACTCGGTTTCAATCAGAACGAGTTCCCATGTTTGTGGGCTCTTGCTTCATCAGCAGTTGAGCTGATTTAGGTGTGTGCCTTCACAGGCCGCCCTGTAAGCAATTCCCCCCACATCTGGGTGCCTTTTAAGCAGATTAAGCATGTAGTCTTCACATGTTTGGCCTTTTGCAAGGCTGCTGTGATATATTCTACACGATGTAGAATTACTTCATGTTGCAGGCCCTTCCTGGGCCTCCATGATTTTGTGCCTACAGTATGGTTTATCTGTTAGGTTGAGCCCAGTACTCCCCTCGTTTAGAGGGTTGTTCTGCATAGTACTTAGCTCCCTAAGTCTGGTCAGTGGTTGAAGGCCTCTCTGAGGCCTCCCTGTTGAAGATCAGCCCCTAGGCTGATTGTACTCCCCTTGTTTGGGTCCCTTTAGAGTGCACAGCCTCCTCAGTGCAAATAATCAAGCGCTGAGTAGATCCTAGGATTGAGCAGAGTTTTACTCCCTTCATTGGTAAGGGTAAAAAGCGCTAAGCTGAGTCCTGCTCTCCAGGATGCCTGTCTCTACGTTCTGGTCTGAGTAGGTTACTGCCTCTTTTGCAGTCCCTCTTACTGGATATATTCTCTGAAGAATGTGAATTGAGACTCTGTGATCAGACAGGTCGTTGGCCAAGACTAGGTTGCTTTAATTAGACCAGGTTGGCCTCCCTGGTGGCATTCAGGGTTGACTTTGTTCCCCTGACAAGTGACTGGCTAGGATTCCTTCGGGCCCCCTTGCTACATTCCCTTAGAGGTTTCTTCGAAAAGAAGTTTGGTCCCAGAAGCCTTTGAGCGGCCTTGGTAGACCTTCTGTGGAAGGCCTCTTTGAGGCTTATAGCTTGGGCTGTTGGCCATAGGGAATGCTGTCACTGACAGCCTATGTATGACCCGTAGGGGGAGTGGTTCTGGCATTTCAGTTGAAACTGCTAGTTCTGACGTTTGTCTAGCCATTTTTTGGCATGTACTCCCCTCAAACATGGCGGCGTGGGTATATCGTTCCCCATATGCGTTCAAACGCAGTCTTGAGTTCCCTTTCAAAAGGGAACGTCTCAGGTTACGTATGTAACCATGGTTCTCTGAGAACAGGGAACGAGACACTGCGTTACCTGCCATGCATCAGGGCTGCCTGCTGAACAGTCCCTTCAGACGATAAGGTACTGACTGCTTCTCTAGGCGCTCCTTTTATACTTCCGGGTCGCGTCTATTATGATGTCATAGGCTGTCGCCGGCCAATAGGATTGGTGAGATTTGATAATTGTTTTCAGACACTGGTTCACGTGATGACGTTCCCCATATGCGTTCAAACGCAGTGTCTCATTTCCTGTTCTCAGCGAATCATGGTTACATACGTAACCTGAGATGATTTTGCAATTAACATATCAATATCATTTTTCACCAGCCGACAAAATGTATTCACAGAGGAATTGGCAACAAAAGGCGTAAAAGTACTTTTTGGTTTAAAACGGTTGATAACTGTGCCACTGATGTTTTTATGACCAAAAAAACTTTTTAATTTAATATTCCTCATAAACTTAAATAATTCAACCAAAAAAGGATCAGTTCTTGGAGATGGAACAAAGGACAAACCTTTACTGAGAACTTGTATATGTTAATTTGAAAGTTCTTTATCAGACATATTAAATATTGCATTACTCTCGTCGCTGTCATTGGTATCAATGTGGTTTACCTCACATGTCTTTTTCCCCCTCAAACCTCTTCTGGTTGGATGCCTTTTCTTGTGTTTGTTCTTTGAGAACGGCATGGGGTTCCCAAAAAAGATCTTTTAGGATTTGAAGATGTCATAGATGAAGAAGAGAAGTAGGATTCGCTGGAATCTGTGGGTTCTTCCTGTGGACGTGAAACTCAAGGTTTTCCTTGGCTCCCCGACAACCACTTGTAGACCTTACTGTCTTTATAATCCATTGTATCACGTCTGAACTTACGAAGTTTGAAAGTAGTCAAGTCTTCACGAAATTCTTTGAGTTTCTTTTCAACTTTCTAAAAAAAAAAATTACTACAAAATGCCATCCTATGATCTTCATTGGTCATATAGTGTCAAAAATGAAAAACAAGTCAAAAATAACCACATTAAGCTGAATATTTCACAAAGGACAAAATGTGGGGCCTCAAATGAAGTCTCAACCAAGCTCAAAAGTATTCGGGTCTGTATTAAATAACCTTCTAACGAATTGCCCAAGTAATTATCTTATTAAAGGATACAGCTATCAAAGCTGTGCCCTAGTGCCGTGGCTAATGACATGTTGAGCTGTGGTGCTCAAATGGGAAATTCGGGTTTGATTCTGGCCTGTTTTGATCTCATTCCACAGTAACTTGTGGAATGGAGTCATTGTATGCATAAAATAACAAGAGATACATGTCTTGATGTCCCTTCCTCAGGTATTACAGCTCAGGGGAGCGCTGTGAGAAGTGTGACCCTTCCTGTGAGCAGTGCACAGGCCCAGGACCGGACACCTGCAGGGTGTGCACACCTCCTTTGTTGGACCTGCAGGGCACCAGACAGTGTGTGGATCAGTGTCCGCAGCGCTTTTTTAAGAGCGGGCACAGCTGTAGACAGTGCCACACCAGCTGCAAGTCCTGCACAGGTATTTCTGTTATCATTGTTTTCACATTTTATGAGATTAGTAAATGCCAGCATCTACATCATTATATGGTGGCCGTTGTTTGATCACAAAATGTCATCGCAAACAGATGTTTAGTGTGCTGAAATAAACCCTGTTGACTGCACTAACAAGGAAGTATAAAATACTTGGAAAAATCTATTATCATTCCTGTCCATCTGTAAGGAAGTTAGGCCAGAACAGGATTCTCTGGAAAACGAGATTTGAAATCTAGTAGTTAGCAGGTACTCATACTTACTAAAAGGAGTATTCTGGGTACACTACAATTTAATCTCAAACAACAGAACTTATGGCACAATGTTTATTACAACGAAAATGAAGTTCAACTAACCTCTTTTTTCTTTAAAGCGCAAAAATCTGGATTACAGTGAGGTTAATCTTTAAACATTAAAATACTCATTGTTTTAATAGTATAGCCACAAGATCAGGCATGTTATTGTTTGCTAATGGCTAATTTCATGTGATTTCAATTATTAACAAACGCTGAAACATTCCATTAAAAAAAAAAGTCAATTTCAATGTCACAGTGACTTAATAGTGGTTTAGAGATTAAAGGAAGCTCTTAAAGGGAATCCCTGGTGTTAAGACTTGTATGGCTTAATATAACATAAATGATGTCTCTTACTGAAATATGTAGTAGAAAACCCATGAAAGATTTACGTTATTTAAAAAATCCATGACATATTTGGACAATGGTTGGTGCCATTTTGTTTGCGTTCTACGCTGGTGACGTCAAATGGTTGCACTCACTGAGCTACTGACACTGTCCTGTTGCTATTTTTAACGCAACACAACTCGAAATATAATATACGTTGCCACATTGTGCAGCTTTTGGTTGTAATTTTCAGTCAATGAGCCACAAGAGAAGCGATGCAAGTCTTTACTGCTTTACTAGCGATAAGAGGAGAAAAGAATAGGAAGTTGTGCAGAATGTGGACGAATAAAACTTCCTAACTGCGTCTTTGTTCTCTTCACTTTAGCCCTGATGACTTTGAGGCTCTTTATCTGTATGTTTTGGTGCAACGGTAATCTAGTAACGCATACCGGTCTTAATATCCACGGGGTTCCTTTTAAAACACGATCAGCCTTTTCAATTTGAACCAGAGCGCAAAATTAGTGAGGATGAAAGCACCGAAGACGTGCAATGTCTCTGTGGCTATTCGAACATACTGTTGTATGATTGACCTGTTAAACTCGTCTGATCACCTGTATACATTACACACAGTTAAACGTGCTGAGAAGATGCTACTGATTTATGCTATCACAAATACCTCGTGCATCACGGCGCACGCGAGCTTTGAGGCAGTCTGTCTCAGTTGAGATGTGTTATAGGCTTACCTTCGTCAGTCTCCACGACAGGCGTGGCATTTGGTTAAAGCATACACTTATATCCATCGGCAACTGTAAGCTCTTTCAGTTGTGGTCTTCTACAAGCCTCAAAGGCACCAGGGCTAAAGTGAAGAGAACAAAAATGCAGATCTTTAGGAAGTTTTATTCATCCACATTCCTCACAACTTTCCATTCTTTTCTCCTCTTAACGCTAGTAAAGACTTACATCGCTTTTCTTGTGGCTTATCAACTGAAAATTACAACCAAAAGCTGCACAATGTGGCATTATATTCTGAGTTGTGTTGAGTTAAAAATAGCAATAGCACAGTGTCAGTAGCTCATTTGATGTCATCGACATAGAATGCAAACAAAATGGCACCGCCCATTGTCCAAATATGTCATGGATTTTTTTAAATAACGTACATCTTTCATGGGTTTTCTACTACATATTTCAGTAAGAGACATCATTTACGTTATATTAAGCCATACAAGTCTTAAACCAGGGGTTCCCTTTAAAGAAATTCTGACCTCAAAATAACCTCAGATTTGCATTTCTTTGAAAGAAACAGTAGACGCCTATACCTTTCTCATCTGTGTGTTTCTGTAATATTTGCAGATAACACTCCTCAGGGTTGTGTGACGTGTGACTGGGGCAGCATCCTGCAGGACGGCGTGTGTTACCCTCGCTGCGAGGAAAGTCAATATTACTCACAGAGTGTAAGTGCTCAAAAGTGGGTGTGGAAGTTTATCCCTGTATTTATAGTATCACCTCATTATTTACTGCTGTTTATGTGAAAAGATGAAAACTCATTACTAATTCTTGAAAAATGTCATTCAAATGTGAGTCATCATCACCTGCCTGTTGTAACAAATCTGTTGAATGTCATTAATTGATAAGGAAGGAAATATACTGTACAGCCATTTATGCAGTTTTAATTTACACAATTTAACAAAGTAGGCTATAAACAAGTCTAAAGACTATAAAGAAAATGAACTATTAAACTCTTTATAAAATAATTTACTCTTAAGATTTTTTTTTAACTTTGGCTGCCAAGAGTAAAAAAGTAAAATTTTTTGATCTAAAAGGCACTACATAATTCCCATATTAGTTATGTCTTATTTGTAATAAGGACTTATAGAGTTTCTCGTCAACAGTGTTTTTTAAAGTACCTCAGATATATACAGATTACTGATAATGATCCTTCCCTTGAAACATTTGCACTTATGTCTTTACAAATTATTACAAATCATCAAAACTGGTTTCTCAGGCACTATACAATATGAAAAATATTGCATACCCCCCCCCCAGGGGATTAGGGATTTAGTACAAGTTAAGGTCAATTGACAGCATTTGTGCCATAATGTTGATTACCACACAAATTAATTTCTAGTTTTCCTTACATTTCTTAAAGTAAAAGTAAAAATGTAGGTTACAATGAGATCTGTCCATAAACATTAAAGGGTTAGTTCACCCCAAAATGAAAATTCTGTCATTAATTACTCACCCTAATGTTATTCCACACTCGTAAGACAGTTAAAACATATTTAAAACAGTTCACGTGACTCCAGTGGTTCAACCTTATTGTTATGAAGCGACGAGAATACTTTTTGTGCTCCAAAAAAAATAAATAAATAACGACTTTATTCAACAATATCTAGTGATGGGCGATTTCACTGCTTCATGAAGCTTCGAAGCTTTACGAATCTTTTGTTTTGAATTAGTAGTTCGGAGCGCTAAAGTCACGTGATTTCAGTAAACGAGGCTTTGTTACGTCATAAGTGTTTCGACTTTGGCAGTTTGATACGCGATCCAAATCACTGATTCGAAACAAAAGACTCGTAAAACTTCATGAAGCAGTGTTTTGAAATCGGCCATCACTAGATATTGTTGAATAAAGTTGTTATTTTTATTATTTTTTTATCTTTATAACATTAAGGTTGAACCACTGTAGTCACATTAACTTTTTTAGATATGTCTTTAGTAGCTTTCTGAGCATTGAAAGTGTTAATTATCTTGCTGGCAATGGAGGCCTCATTGAGCCATCGGATTTTATCAAAAATATCTTAATTTGTGTTCCAAAGATGAACGAAGGTCTTACGGGTGTGAAACGACATGAGGGTGAGTAATTAATGACAAAATTTTCATTTTTGGGTGAACTAAATACTCAATGTTTCAACAGTGTAGGCACAAGATACACCACCATAACCCTGAAACAAAAAAAGGGGTAAAAAAAATTTAAATGGCTTTACAGTTCAAACAATACAGATTTTAATTAATGTTTTAAGAAAACTAAATGCTTCACATTTCTGATTTTAAAAATTTCAAAAATGTATCCCTTTTGCTTTCATTGTAAGTTTTTTTTAGCAAGCCAACAATACACTGCAACTGTCACAGAACAAAAGGTTTCATTCCACATGTGTCTCTTTTGTTGTTAGGGAGTTTGTGAACCCTGTGACGAGTCCTGTAAACATTGTTTGAGTGCCGGGCCCCAAGGCTGTCTTACTTGTCATCCAGGTTTTGCCCTACATGCCACTGACAGTCAGTGTTTGCCCTGCTGCAAGTCTGGGCAGAAGGACAAGAAGTGTTGTCTCTGTGATTCAGCCTCAGGTATAGCTCAGGATTTTTCTTCAAGCCTTTAACTCCCTTATTTACATAGAGAAACACATGCATATTTACAATGGGAATCATATATTTCCTAATTTACATGTTTTACATATTATCTATATAACTAACAAGCCATTCAACAGCTTTTTGTGAGGAACAGATGAAAAACAAGCCACAATTCACTGAAAATCCTTCTCTGCTATAGCTGTCAAATCATTGTGGTTGTTTATTTAAAAACAAAACTCTACCAGTCACAAAACACTAAAAAACATATAATGTTTTAGCTATGCATTATATATTGTTTTCATTCACATTATATTGTGTGCACAGTTTCACAGCCAGAAGTGTATAGGCCTAATTACTTTTTACTTGTTTTTGCTATTATTTTACAACTTTTAATTATCTTTAACTAGTTAAATGCTGCTGTTTAGCTATATATATATATATATATATATACACACACACACACACACACACACACACACCGATGACCCAAAACATTATGACCACCTGCCTAATAGGGCTGCAACAAACGATAATTTTGATAATCGATTAAACTAACGATTATTGGAATGATTAATCGACTAATCACCGATTAATAAGTATGCTTTGTTTGATTGTTCCACTTTAGCAATTAGTTAAAATATTGAGTTATACTTTAACTAATAGATAAAACAAGGAAATCACTTCAGCTTTTGAAAGTGTATTTTTAATGAATTTGTTAAAAATACTGTTAAAATGATGTACTGTTTTTATTAAGTCTGGGAATTGTAATAACTTTTTAATAAGAGTAAAAATATGAATATGTAATATTGTGCAAACATTTCTGAAAAATGCTCCCCTCTAGATTTCTTCTTTTTTTTTTTTTTACTATTGAGTTTATGGTCATTGAATGGCTTTCCTGAGGTAAATGTAACATTTTCTGACATATTTGTTTGCAAGCTGTTTTATTAACGTCTTTCTGCGGTTGAAACTCTGATTAAGTGATTACATTAGAGATGGATTCATTTCAGTAAGTTGTGCTGTATCTTTTAACATACTTTTTAATGTTCATTCATGTTTATTTCATGCTGTAATAGCAGAAAAAAGGAAGAGATAATAGGTTAACGTGCCGCTTGACCTGAAGCGCTACAGCGATCCGTCATGCCACATTAAAGAGAGCGAGATGAGACTTTGTTTTATATCAAAAGTAACCTGATCTGTCTTATCTGTCAGTGCATTGTCTGTTTCTGCCTCTTTGATCTGCTATGTATCTTTCACTGCGAGAGAACAGTGTGTTTGAATGAGAGTTGGTGGCCCTGCATGACAGCATTTTTTTTGTAGTTATGCTAAACATTATGTTTGTTATGTTTTATGCTATGTTAAACTCCCACATTTTGTGGGTTCGACTTCATTTGCACTATGCACTCCAAAGTGCAGTGTCTTCTTCTATTGGATTGGATCCGGGAGGGCTGCATTACAGTATTGTGGTACAGCGCCCCACTGGTCAAACTGCGTTATTGTAGGCCCTTCAAATAGGTCATGTGAGATCAAAAATATTTGTCGACAAGTTTTTTATTGTTGACGTTGTCGATAATGTCAACTAATCATTTCAGCCCTACTGCCTAATATGCTGTTGGTCTTCTGCGTGCTGCCAAAACAGCGCAGACCCATGAGGCATGGACTCTACAAGATCCCTGAAGGTGTGCTGTGGTATCTGGCACCAAGACGTTAGCAGCAGATCCTTCAAGTCCTGTAGGTTGCGAGGTGGAGCTGCCGTGGATTGAACTTGTTTGTTCAGCACATCCCACAGATGCTCAATTGGATTGAGATCTATAGAATTTGGAGGCCAAGTCAACACCTTGAACTCTTCATTATGTTCCTCAAACCATTCCTAACAATGTGTGAAGTGTGGCAGGGTGAATTATCCTGCTGAAAGAGGCCACTTCCACCAGGGAACACCATTGTCATGAAGTTTAGGTAGGTGGCACGTTTCAAATTTACATCCACATGAACACAGGGTTTCCCAGCAGAACATTGTCCACAGCATCTCACTCCCTCCACAGGCTTTTTGACATCCCACAGTGCATCCTGGTGCCATCACTTCCCCAGGTAAACTGCACATATGTGCACGGCCATCCACATGATGTAAAAGAAAACAGGACTCATCGGACCAGGCAACCTTTTTCCAATGCTCCAAGGTCTAGTTCCTTGTGTGAAGGCACTTTTGACGGTGGACAGGGTTCTTCATAGGCACTCTGATTGGTCAGCGGCTACACAGCCCCATATGCAGCAGAGTGCGATATACTGTGTGTTGTGACACATTCCTCCATAACCATCATTAACTTTTTGTGTGACTTGTGCCACAGTAGACCTTATGTTGGCTCGGCCCAGATGGGATAGGCTTCATTGGCATCATGCATTGATGAGCCTTGGGTGCTCAACATCTTTTCGCTAGTTTGATGTTTGTCCCTCCTCAGACCACTGTTGTAAATTCTCACCACTGCTGACTAGGGGTTGGAGAAAAAAAAAAAAATCGACGCATCCAATTAATTGCGAAAATTTCAGAATCGATTCTGAGTTTAGTTTTTAACCGCAGATGCGCGATGGCACTATTTGTACTTTAGAAACAGCCATATTCTGCTTACTTTCAATTCCACACACATACACAAACACAAAAACCCTTGAACATCCATAAAATAGTCTTCCATAAAGTTTAAAAAGGTTGAAGTGAATTACAAGGGCAATCACAGGCTTTATTGCAGAGGATTTATGGGTTGTGGGAAATGCGTGCTTTGCTTGATGTTAAACTTACAATGTGTGGTCTCGCCTGCCATTGCTCCTGTGTTTTCTTTGTTTTCTTTGTTTGTGATTTAGGCTTACTGCATTTCAAACGCCAACAGCATATTTCAAAACACTCACTTACTGACCGATAGATGCTTTCAAAAGCTCACGTCACACTTTGTGTGCCTCCGAGTATGTTAAATGCTTTTATGAAGCTTAATTAATGTAAACACGGTAAGTTATGTCTTGAGGGATTAAACAGACAGGGCAAAACATCTAAAATTCAGCCTATTAGATCTGCCGCTGTATATGATGTCATCAGTAATAATCAAAATACTCTTGACTGGAAAGCGTTCACAAACTTAAAGCACTCTTTGTTTATCCTCTTTATTATTTACTATTTGCTTGACTATTTTGAAGCTATTTAGTTTAAAGCTATGACACTATTTACAATTTAACTTTTAATTTGTAATTATTTTTAAAAAGTATCTACTTATAATTACATGAGTGGTTAAATAAGAATAGTACAGATACATTTAGCATTTAAAGTCTAATTAAAGGTGCAGCAGAAGATCTGGGAAATGTTAACGTTAGCCTGCTAGCATTGAAAGCATATGATCCCATCCTCCCTGCAAATCGCCACCCAAAGCCACATCTCCAAAACACATGAACGCACACGCACACAGCTGCTCTCGGCAAAGCATTGCAAGAGACGGCATTAAACTACCTCATGTCTCAAAGCACATTACAATAATAATAAATGTAAACAGCTTAGAGAGCTTATACCTGACTGCTGCAGATTCATTTCGGTGTTGATACCGTTGACATGGAAACGCATAATTCCGAGTCTGAGGACGTGAACTGCTCCGGTTGGAAAGTCACGGGTTGCTATAATTACGGTAGTTATGGCGTGAACGCAGCATAAGCTCATTGTTTTGATTCCGTAGGAACTGTAAAAGGTGGCTGCTGTTTGTTTGCGGTGCTCCGCGACTGACGTCTGACTGTAATCTGTATAAACTGTATAGCATAAAATGCGCTGATGACGTATGATGTCTGCGTAAACAGGGTGTGCAAGGGGAATGTAAAAACATATCATATATTTATTAGTACATTTGTAAGTACATTTGAGGATGATATGAGGAGACTTTCAACCAGTATAACAATAAATGTTTCTGTAGAGAATCACCTGTTGCACCTTTAATGCCATAATGATTTGGCGCTTTTCAAATTCACTCAGATCTTTATTCCTGCCCATTTCTTCTGCATCCAACTCGTTGATTATGAGAACTGATTGTTTGCTTACCATCTAATCTACCCAGACCGTAACAGGTGGCCTTGTTAGGAGATGATCAATGATATTCGCTTCACCTGTGACTGGTCATAATGTTTTGGCTCATCAGTGTATAAATGTGTGTGTGCTTGTGTGCGTATAATATTCATGAGATTTTAAAGTGAAAAGTCCAGTTAATTCTATTCTGTTTTTTCTTCTTTACAGCATTGTGTCTTGAGGCACCTGTACCAAGTAAAACTCAGGATGACATTATTCTAAGGTCCCAAGCGGTACAGCACGCATCTGCAGCCTTACCTGCTGCTCTGATGCTAGCTGTAGTGCTCGCTCTAGTTGTGTTTGCTCTGGTACAGGCAAGGGCCAAAAAAAGGTTATGCTGGAGACGGAGCTATGAACGACTGAGCGGCGAGGCCAGCAAACAGCCCAGTTCCCGGCCTATGCCCCACGGAGTACCAGAACCAGAGGACAGCGGAGACGAGGCGGATGTGGTCTACACCAGCCGAGATGGATCTGTCTATCGGCGCTACGGTTTCATCCACGAGCCAGACACGGAAGAGGAGCAGGACGAGGAAGAAGCTACTGAGAATAGACATCTCAGCAGAACCTAAAATATGGTCACTAAATATTCAAATTCTACTAATTCTTTACACACACACTTCTGTGGTCAAAACTAGTGGTCGACTGATATTGATTTTTTTGATGCCTGATGCCAATGCCGACATCTCAGCTGGTTGGCCACCGGCCGTAATAAAGCTTAACTTTTCAGAATTAAACATAGTAAAACACATGCTAATTGCTCAAATTAATTTTTTATTTATTTAACGTAATGTTTACTAAATTAGAAATAAATAATTTGAAAATGAATATGGAAAAAATATATATTTTGAACTGCGAAATAAACAGATTCTTTAGATTGCAACTTCAGCGATAAATGTGCACTTCACAAGATTTCACAGCTGGATTCACCAAAGTTTGTGAAATTAAATGTTTTTTAGATTCAAAAACTTGATTAATTTACATAAATGTAATTACATATATTTATATTATATAAATATGTGTATGTGGCAATATATCGGTAATTATATTGCTGAATGCTGACAGTGCAAGAAAAAGCGTTTGCCTTTCTATTACTAATAATAGAACATTATTAAATTATAAAAGCAAAAACTATATTATTTTTTTGTATACTGTTTACTTTGTTTAACAGCTGTCTAATCATTTCTTAGACATAACTGTTAGACAGCAAACTAATAAAGATGGAAATGGGAGCTCAGATGCTCAGACGCTGGTGTTCTCAGCGCTTTCAAAATAAAAGTCCCACATGCTGCCAAAAAAGCCCTGCTTCCGATATATCGGCCAAACAGAAAAAATTATCGGCCGATGCAGATCATTAAAAAATGCCAAATGTTGGCCAATATATCGGTCGACCACTAAAAACCCACTGGATTGAAAGATGGTAACAACAGACAACTCTGTGTAATTAAATGATAGCATCTTTTTTATGTTTTTTTTTATATACATTTATTCCTATATACTGTATATATTTATCTGGAATTTCAGAATATTCATGCCAGCATCTGTGTAGATCACTGTTATGTCATTGTAATATAGCCCTCTCTGTAATGTAATGTTTGTTAATGTTATTAATGATGGGTACCATACAGTGGTACCAAACATTTTTGGGGTGATTAAAAGGTGACAGTTTATTTAGAGATCCTATTATATTTTCTTAGTAAAGAATATTCAATTTATTTCAGAAAAAGATCATTTCCGTGCCTTTTTTTTTATTGTGTCTGTGCTCATACACAGCCTTTTGGGCAGGCTCTGCTACTTTTGGCATGGCAACATTGGAATTGAAGTTCCCAAAGCGTCAATGCCATGACGCAGCATTGAGTTCCACTCAAAAGGGAATGCCTTAGGTTACGCATGTACCCCGGTCCCTAAGAGGGGATTGAGGCGCTGTCGCACTGCCATGCCCTGGTTATGCCTGTGTATCTTTCTTCTGATAAATGTAATACTTCAACGCGCATTTCTGGCATCTATTTATGGACTCTGTGATGCGCTACGCTACATCATGACGCCCATAAGTTGTGGACGTGTTTCCGACACCGGCTCACGCAGAAGCGCTGCCATAGCGTCAACGCCATGACGCAACGTCTCGTTCCCCTCTTAGGGAACCAGGTTAAGTTTTCATTGTATAAGACAGCCTAAATCCATAAAAGAATTGTGGCAACTTTTTCCAAGATGCTTGGAACACCTTTAAACTACACTACTTTGATAAGTTTTAGGCACTTGTAAAAAAAAAAAAGATGCAGTAAAGTGAAAATGTTTTCCCTAAAGAAGGCACACTTGCATAGTTTTACAGTGGTTTGCGGGTAGGTTGTTCTAAGGATCTTGGAGATGTTGGCACAGTTCTATACTAAAAAAAAAAAAAAATCTGCATGTGTGTTTGAATAAACGTGGTCAGAGAGGAATTGTGATGGGAAGGTCTAGAATATGTCATTTTTACTCAGATCAAAGTCAGATTTTCTCAGATCAAATTTTTCAAAGTCAGCGAAATGCTGCTATCAGAGTCTGTCATAAGTGATAACAAGCTATTTATAGTGAAGCACAGTGTTTCAGTTGAAAAACATAGACACAAAAATGTTAAATGTTAAATTATGTTAAAAAGCCTAGAGGAAGCAATATAAAGAAGAAAAAAGCAAAGGACCCAAAACGGAGCCTTGTGGGACACAACATGTAAACAGTGTTGAAGATGAGGAGTGATTATCAATACTGATAAAAGAAGTTCTCAATTAATGGCTAAAGTCTGTTTACACTGTATTCAGCACAAACTCTGCTGTACCTATGGATGTGTCTGGCTTCTGCGGTCGATTTTTTTTGCTGTGGGGCCCATTTTGGGAGCCTCATTGTTGTGGTGCACTTGAAGGTGTGGATGGCTGAGTAATGCGAGACCTCACGAAACCCGGTGCGAGATCTAAGATGGCGGCTCCTGTCTGCTAGATTGTAAAAACAACTCCAGCTGAAATACCTACAACATTTTGTTTTGTTTTGTTTGTTTTCCCCCCCCTTTCCACACTTCTCTCATTTCGTCTTTTTTCTCCGTTTCAAAACCGGATTATAATATTATACAACCTGGATCATCTCGAAGAATATATCGACGTGCACTACAACACATTCTGCTGCACCATGAACAGGGACAAACCAGATCACAACAAAAAAAGTAAAGGTAACCCCACTCCAAACTCCAAGAGACCTCGTCCCGATTCACCTTTCAGCCCAAGTACAACACCATCCACATCACCTTACACACACCACATCACTTAAGCGACATTTTGCTCTCAATTGAAAATAAACTCACCGGACTTGATACAAGGATTGCACTTATAGAAGTCTTACACAAGGAATTCCAGGAATTGCGGCACAGCTTAGAATTCAGCCAAGAACAGATAGACACTCTCACTAAAGAAAATAACTTTTTAAAGGACTCCGTTCAAGCACTTACCATAAAACTCACTTCCGTTGTCGCCGAAAATAAAACCATGAAAGAAAACATTTTGGACTTGCAATCGCGCAGCATGAGGGACAATTTAGTTTTTACAGGCATCCCGGAACAAACTCCAGACGACCCCGAAAAATCAGTCAAGGACTTCATGATAAAACAACTCAAATTACCAGCGGAAACAGTACAGAGCATCACCTTTCACCGTGTTCACCGTATCAGATCCAAAAACGACAACAACCGACCACGAGCGATCATCACAAAATTCGAACACTATAAACACAAAGAACTGGTTCAGAGGCAAGGCAGACAACTCAAAGGCACAAACTATGGACTCAATGAATAATATCCAAAGGACATCCTCGAACGCCGAAAACAAAAAATAAATGAAGGAAAAAAGGCAATCATTACAGTGGACAAATTATACATAGATGGACAACTATATCGCGATAAGGACGTTACTCCCTGGCTTTTCTGAACACTTCACTTCTATTCCTGAGTCAATAACTGCCATAATCATAAACTGAACTAAACACACTCACTTCTTTCTTTCTTTCGTTAATCTATTAGATGTGCTCCTACTTTTGCACCTAGGTCTCGTGTCCCCCTTCCCATGTTCCACCATAGGTTTGTATTTAATGGTTTCTGTTTTGTTGTTGCTGTTCTGCTGTGTATATTCTGTCAGTTGTGTTTCTGTATTTTTGTTAGTCTGCCAACAACATTGTATTATTATGCACACACACACATATACACTACTACACCCACTCGAGTACATACACTCACATGTATACATATACAGTACTAACAGGCCCACACATTAATGTACATTTATGTCTATTTTTCACTAAAACATGTCATCTATCACTTTTGTAACCTGGAACGTTCGTGGATTTGGTTCTCAGACAAAGAAGGTCAAAGTTTTTAATCATTTAAATAAACTACAAGCCGACATATGTCTCCTGCAAGAAACGCATCTATCAGAATCAGATTATAACAAAATTAAATAATCAAATTACAGTCATTTATTCTCGGGCTCACTACAACACAAAACAAAGAGGAGTATGCATTCTAATAAATAAAAAAAATCTCTTTTGTTCATAATACCACCATTACAGACCCTGAAGGACGTTTCATTATCATAAACATCTCCATTAATAATAGCCCAGTCACAATTGGCAACTTATATGGCCCAAACACAGATGACCCATCCTTTTTCCAGACCTTTTTCTCCTCAATTTCAAATTTTTCTAATTGTCCAGTCATAATTGCAGGTGATTTCAATACAGTTCTAGATCCAACAATAGATAGATGTAATAGTTTAGGCAATAAACGCATTTGGAAATCTGCAGAAACCATAAAACAGTTCATGAGTGATTTTGGTCTTGGTGATAGTTGGCGTCTACAGCATCCTAACAGTAAAGAATACTCATTTTTTTCACCAGTACACTACTCATATTCCCGCATTGACTTCTTTCTTACCAGTAATTCTATCATATCAAATATTTCTGAATCAAAGATCCATCCAATAGTCATTAGTGATCATGCCCCGGTAACATTAAAATGGAACACAACTAGTCAACATAAACCCACTACCAGATGGTGATTTAACACATCTCTTCTGAAAGACCATGATTTTGACAGTTATTTCAAAAGAGAGTGGGCATGCTTTCTAGAGATGAATGACTCCCCGGAAACATCTCCATCTCTTCTGTGGGAAACAGGGAAAGCCGTACTAAGAGGAAAAATAATTTCATTCTCCGTTTACAAAAAAAGGAAAGAAAAGGATCAACAAGCAGAATTGGAACAAAAAATTAAACAACTAGAAGACATTAACATAAATAACCCAACAGAAGAAACACAGAATTCATTAAGAAAATATAAACTCAAATTGAACGAATTAATCAATAAACATACACAATTCCTAATTCATAGGCTAAGACAAGAAAACGTCCATCATAGTAACAAATCTGGTAAATATTTGGCAAATTAGAAATCAAACAAAATAAGGAAAAAGCTACAATACCACTGACTTACAGACACAGCAGGGAAATCCACCAACTCACCAGAAGAAATAAATCAAATCTTTCAAAATTTTTACAGTAAATTATATTCCTCCAATAAAGACCCAGATAAGAAAAACATTCATTTCTCAACAATATCAACTTACCTCAACTCAGTAAACATCAAATAAATACTCTGGAATCTCCCTTATCAGAACATGAACTTTTTAATGCCCTCAAACTCATGCCAAGCAATAAAGCACCAGGCCCCGACGGATTCCCTGCTGAGTTCTACAAACACTTTTGGTCCATTTTATCACCACTCTTCATCCGTATGATTACTGAATCAAAACAAAAATCAAAACTCCCAGATAATAAGAACACAGCCACAATTTCACTCCTTCTTAAACCAAATAAAGACCCAACATTACTGTCAAGTTATCGTCCGATTTCCTTAATCAACGTAGACATTAAAATCATCGCCAAAGCACTAGCACATAGAATAGAAAAAGTCACACCATCTATAATCCATCCAGATCAAACCGGTTTCATCAAAGGTAGACTTTCATCCAACAACACACGCAGACTTTTTAACTTAATGCATTATTCATCAACTCAAAAAACTCATTCATTAATTGGATCAAAATTCTGTATACATCACCTTCAGCCACTGTCATCACCAATGGATTAACATCACATATCTTCACACTACAATGGGGGACTAGACAAGGATGCCCACTCTCCCCTTCATTATTCACCATTTTCATTGAGCCATTAGCAGCAGCTCAACTTACACACATGGGTAGATAAGGGCATCACACAACTTCAACACATCCTGCTTAATAACAACTTGGCACCATTTTCCCACTTGGTCCAGAAATACGGCATTGGGAGTAATTGTTTTTTGGAATATTTACAAATCAAATCATCTATTCAATCAAAAATCGACACTCAGACAATTAATCTAGACCTTCTCCCTCCAATCTCAGAGCTAATTAATATAACCTCCCCAAAAAAACTTCTCTCTAAAATATATAAAATAATATCCAAATCAGACAATACATTAAGCCTACCCAATGCAAAATGGGAATCAGACTTATCCATTGCTCCCAATGCCGCTTTCTGGACACAAATCTGTAAAAATATCTACTTCATGACAAAAAACGCCAACTTACAACTTATACAGTATAAAGTACTTCATAGATTTCACCTAACTGGACGGAAATTATTTTAAATGGGTTTTTCTTCAGAAACATGCTCACATTGCACACAAAACACTCCAGACACCTATTTACACGCTATTTGGGATTGCGCCTTAGTTAAACAATTCTGGGAAAACGTTACTGACTCACTATCCAACCTTATGGGATGTCACATCCCGCTGTCTCCCTCCCTCTGTATATTAGGTGACATTTCCATAATCAATTTAAACAGTACAAACAGTCAATTACTCCTAGTGGCTCTAACTATCGCCAAGAAAACTATCCTCATGAACTGGAAATCAAGGAACACCATACACATTACAACTTGGAAAAATTTACTAATAGAGTACATCTCCATGGAAAACTTGTCTACCTCCACTCAAAATAATACATCAGAATTACACCCTTCTTGGTCATCTCTCTTTAACTTCCAACAGTCATGAATCCACTGACCTTCTTTGTCTGAAGCCATCCTCAATGGTACAGGAAGGTAGAGGTAGAGATCAGGAAGAGGTAGCAACACTGACTAATATCAAATATAAATAAAATACTTATAAGATTATATTTAAATCTCTCTCTCTCTCTCTCTTTTTTTTTTTTTTTGCTACTTCTAGACCCTGGTTGGCTGTGGCATACTAGTCCCTGCCATGTGCAGTTTTGATTAGTTGTGGGTGGGTGTGATGTGGGGCCGGGGCCTTGGGCTTTCACCCTCCAGCTTGTACTTTCACCTGGGATTTCTTGTCTCTGGCTGGCTCAGCATTTTTCTCGCTGTTTTAATGCTTCACATATTAGATGAGGTGCACACACACATTCATTTGGAGCATAAAACAAGTTTAAAGCAAAAAAAAAAAAAAAAAAAAAAGCACACACATAGGGTAAGTGTGGCGTGGGCGTAGCGGCCTGGGCTTTGCACTGGGCTGGTTCCATGCTACACGCCATGCTTTTTTAATGCATTATACACTAGTTGACATAAACATATCATGAGTATAACAATGAAAGCAGCCATATTTATAAAAAAAAAAAAAAAAAAAAAAAAAAAAAAAAAAAACACAGACAGGGTAAGCGTGGCATGTGTGGGACGGCTGGGGATGGGGATGGATTTTGGGACCCTCGGCCCCGCAGCGCCACACCTTGATAGCCCGTTGCAACATGACGCTGACGGGGGTCTATCTTATGCCATGGCCATGAGGGGAATAGAGGCAGCTTTATAATATCTTATTATTAATAGCTGTATCAATTTTACCATTATTAATACTATTGTTATTATTATTATTATTATCACTGCCATTACAACTACTACTATTATCATTACTATTAATGGCTGTATCAATATTACCATTATTAATATTATTATTATTGCTATTACTATCACTTTATCTTTATTTTTCCTCTTCCTGATCCTTTAACCTCCCCCTCATTCCGGATGAAATGAGTATATTTGTTAATATGTTTTATCATTACTACTACTGCTAATACTATTATTACTATTTGTCATTTCTTATTAATTGGATTTATCATTATTATTATTATTGTTGTTATTATTATTATTATTATTAATACTGTTATTACTGTTGCTATTGTCACCTTCCTCATTGTTTGCGTGTGATACTATTATTATCTTCATCATTATTATTGTCATTAATTTTTTTTTTATTTACTTATTTTTTTCCTCTTTGATATATTTTTTTCTTGACTCTGGTTATGTCTGTTGTACTTTCCTACATGCTCCTTTATTCATATATTTCCACTCCCACACCCAGTTACACTTATACACACACACACACACACACCCAAATCATACTGGCTGTTATGTATGTTTTGTTGGTCTTTGTATTTGTATTTTGCATTTAATTTCTCTTCTGTAAATATTGTAATTGTCTGTTTGCATAATAAAAATAAAAAAAATAAAAAAAAAGGTGTGTGTGTAAATTAGAGGTGTTACTCCGGATGCTGCCACCTTCATCAGGCAAAGTTTACAGATTACCTCATTAATTTTTTCCAGGTTCCCTATTAGCACTGGGTTTAAATCCAAAATATTGCCAAATAGGCCCTTTTACATTTCGCTTAGAAACCAAATCTTTCACCGTCGTCTTGTCAGTCAGCTCGCCTCATTTTTCTGGATAAGAAAAATCCATCAACTGGCAAAAGTCTACAGTAATGTTGACTTCCTGAACTGAAGAGGCTGTAATTGCAGATGCAGATGAGGCTGATCTAGTTTTTACAGGTGAGTTTTCCAGTAAGTGACTATGATCAAAGTAGAGGCGTGGTTTAGTATAAGGCTTCTCATAGTAAGTGAATATGCATTCATCAGTGATTGTATATCAAGGGCAGGTACAAGCTTGTGTGCTTTTTATTTTGTGGTTTCAATGGAATGAATGGGTAGAGTCTCCACAACGGGACTGAAGTGCGCGTCTGTGCACGAGCCGTCGTCACTGACAACAGTGGCAACGAACACTCAGTGTGATTTCAAGAGCCACACATTTCAACGTCAGATCGCCTTTTATTTAACACAAACAAATGAAATGAATACTCTGCCAGTCAACTAGAGATGTTCCGTTTGTTATAGGTATGTCTGTACCGTGAAATGTTAAAAAACCTCACTTTTCAATGATGCAGGAGTCACATTTACAGGGGAATATCTGATCTGTCCGCTTACACTGCAGGCGCAAACGCACGTATCCGATTCATATCTGATTTATTTCCACATATGAATGAGGCCTGAAACCGATCTGTGAAAATCTGAATCCATGCGCTTTTTTCCTGCTTACACGGTCGTAGCTCATATCTGATCTGTGCCACATGGGAGAAAAAAATCGGAATTGGGTCACTTGAACCATGCAGTGTAAATGGGGCCTAACAGCAACGTGTTTTCAACATTCTTCAGAATATCTGGTTACCTTTGATCTCATCCTTTATCACTTGGTAGTGCAAAATTTTAATGTTTTACAATCACATTGACAATCCAGCCTGGTCTCGTTGTTAATACGTAGGTATTATTACGTAACTTTCAAAGACACAAATTGTACATTTTTGTATGTTTAGAAAGGTGCTGAAATGTATAATATTGATGTATTTATAGCACTAAAATGTAAAAATACAACAAAATATTTACAAATCTTTTATGTCAAAGATATATGTATATGTATTTTGTGTGTATGAAAACGTAATAGGGCTGAAATGATTAGTCAACATTATCGACAACGTCGACAATAAAAAATTGTCGACAAATATTTTTGTTGTTGAATAGTCTTTTGATCTCATATGATCTATTTGAAGGGCCTGCAATAACGCGGTTTGACCAGTGGGGCTGGTCAAACCGTAATACTGTAATGCAGCCCTCCCCGAATCCAATAGAAGAAGACACGGTGCTTCAGAATGCATAGTGCAAACTCGATAGTTAGTAAAAAAAAAAAAAAAAAAAAAAAGAAGAAATCTAGAGAGGAGCATTTTTCAGAAATGTTTGCACAATATTACATATTCATATTTTTTTTCTCTTATTAAAAAGTTATTACAATTCCCAGACTTAATAAAAACACAGTACATCATTTTAACAGTATTTTTAACAAATGTATTAATTTGACGGGACGAGACTCTGGAATGGTGGCCATGACGGGACGAGACTCTGGAATGGCAGCCATGACGGAACAAGACTCTGGAATGGCAGCCATGATGGGACGAGACACTTAGGATGGGAGTTCTGACTGGCGGCCATCTTAGGTTGGAATTCTGGACCAGCGGCCATCTTAGGATGTGATACTGGGAAAGCGGCCATGACAGGATGGGATTGTGGACCGGTGGCCATCTTAGGGTGAGATTCTGGGGCTGGCTGTGATACATACGGGGGAATGAAACTTTCCAGACATCGGTAGACTCTCTCTCTTAAGTCCAATCCGACAAGATCAGGAAGTTCTCTGGGATCTACGAAGTTCGCCCCGGTCCAGTACAGAGCCTTAATAGTCTCGTCATCCAAGTGGCTGGTGTGGACAAGACAACAGAATCTCTCAGTGAAGGTAAACAGATCGCGGCTGGATTGCGCCACCGCCGTGATCTGTCCAGCGAATTCCCAGCTCATAGTCCTTAGTCTGGTGTTCTGTCATGCACAGAAGAGGAGAGTACAAAATATAACAAGCTTTATTGCAGGTATGCAGGTAACAGCAGAATCAGCAGTGCAGTGCAGGTGAGTATGGCAGTCACAGATAATTCTTGTAGAACTTAGCTGAAGGTAACAGAAGTCTTGGTGTGGAATTTGTTTTGGTGGCAGAAGCTTCCACAGCACAAATGAATGACAGTGACAAGACACAGATAATAAAAAGAACAAAAATAGAATAATAGGTATCAAATAATATAAAAAAAAAAATATATATATATACATACAGTAATATACAAAAATAGACGTTATATATATGTACAGGTATGTTATATACAAATGCAAGGACATGTAAATGTATAAATAGTGTTGTGTATTGCACGTTTATTGCCAAGTGGGGGAATTGATTGTTCATGAGATGGATTACCTGAGGGAAGAAACTGTTCCTATGCCTGGCTGTTTCAGTGTTCGGTGTAGCGCCGACCAGATGACAAAACTTTAAAGAGGAAGTGGCCTGAGTGTTATTTAATGAGTTATTTTATTGACTGCAATATTGGATTATCATATCCTCCTGGTTGGTGATATCAACGTCAGCACTGTGCAATAATTATGAATATCTTTTGAGGAGGTCCGCCTTTCCCCTTTATATAAGATTTGGTGTCTTGCCACAAAATAGGCACCTCACTGGTACACGTTCCTTGGCAGTTGTTTCTGGAAAATTATCATTGTAATGAACTGAACATGAAATTTAAAAATCAGAGGATTCTGAAAATAATCTCCATCATTTCATTGTCCCTCTTCTTGCTGATCTATACAGGACGAATGACAAATTGTCCTCATAAGAAAGAGCTGGTCTTGAATCACTTACTAAAGCAGGATGTTGGAGAACTACAGGCTTGTTCTGCTATTATTCAAGGAGACATGGATGGAGTGGACAAGGACATTTTCAGGAAGCTCCTGACCTCGAAAAAAACAACATCCCTGCTATCTGAGTCATTCTATCTCAACGCAACCAAGGATTGTCCATCCTACATCCGAGACAGAGGGTTTCTGACACTTTCTCCCAGTAAAGAAGAGAAAGATTTCCCCATTGCTTACTCCATGGTGATCCATGAGAAGATTGAGATGTTTGAAAGGCTCTTAAGAGCCATTTACACTCCTGACAATGTGTACTGTGTTCATGTGGACCAGAGGTCTCCTGAAATCTTTAAGGAAGCAGTTAGGGCCATTGCGTCCTGCCTGACAAATGTGTTTGTGGCCAGCAAACTTGAGAATGTGATCTACGCCTCCTGGTCTCGAGTTCAAGCGGACATCAACTGCATGCAGGATCTGCTCAAGTCACCTGTCCAGTGGAGGTATCTGCTCAACACCTGTGGCACTGATTTCCCCATTAAAACCAATGCAGAAATGGTTGTCTCTCTAAAACACCTGAACGGAAAGAACAGTTTGGAGTCCGAGGCTGTAGAGTCCAAAAAGGTGCGATGGCAGTATCATCACAATGTTACGAACGTTGTGACTCGGACCGATGTTAAAAAGTCACCCCCGCCAATACAGAGCCCTATGTTCGCAGGAAATGCTTACTTTGTGGTTTCAAGAGAGTTTGTGGATCACATCTTCAAAAGCAAAGAGATTCAAGATTTCATGGAATGGGAGAAAGACACATACAGTCCAGATGAGCACATGTGGGCTACGTTACAGCGGATGCCTTCAGTACCAGGATCCAACCCTCCAAACAGAAAGTATGAGCAATCGGACATGAACGCAATTGCTCGTCTAGTGAAATGGAGCTACCTTGAAGGAGATCTAAAGAAAGGGGCTCCCTATCCACCATGCAGTGGGATGCACAGACGGGCGGTTTGTGTCTATGGAGCTGGGGACTTGAAATGGATTGTGAGGCAACACCATCTTTTGGCAAACAAGTTTGATCCAGAAGTAGATGATGTAGCAATCAGATGTATGGAGGCTTTTTTAAGGTACAAAGCTATTTATGGTCGATCATTACTAACAGTTGAAAAATCTGACATTATTTTGTGATGTTTTTAATGAAAGATACAGAAACTATTTGTATATTTTTCTAAATATTGTAGGAATCTTTTCATGGATATGAATGTAAATGTAATAAAGTACATTATAAACATGTATATATTCTAAGTTTGTCATTAATAGGATGATGAAAACTTGAATACTTGAAATTAATTATTTTAAATTAAATGAGCAATTTGCATCTTAAAATTATTTGTACACTTTAAAGAAGCTCTGTGTTACAATTAATACTTCATATAAACCAACAGATTTGATAATAACTTTTAACATTAATAGATCAATACTTAGACTACCTATAGTTAGATGATGCAACTAGAAATCAGAAAAGAGTTTGATAATAATCATTTCCACTCTTCAAGTGAGCAGAAAAAACCTCACCATTTCACAATGATTTACAAAAACCTAATGTAGGGGAATTACAGTTAGAACCCATAATGAGACCAATATGCTCAATGAAGACCAGGGGCCCTATTTTAACGCATCATGGCGTATTCGCTATTTACAAGGTGGAATTTGCAAGCGGAAAAACTGAACTCGTCTATAGTGAGTTCAGTTTTACAGACCATCTACAGGAAAAGCCGGGTTCCACCAAAACATTTTTATATGCATACAATAATAATCTTTACATTGTAATCCTTTTATTTTTAATTTGGCATGTTTTTTTGTGCTGCTGCACTTCCCTGTGTGTGTGTGTAATAAGCAGAATGTACGTGGTGTGCACTTGCATATAGGCGCTTATTACTAACGTGCTGTTTAAATAAAAATATTGCGTCATTGACTTTAGACCAGGTTTCATGTTATTCTGTTCTTTATGCAAATGAGGTTAGTTAAAGACATTATCTTTGACGCACTTTGTTCTATATACACAAGAATCTTTGGTAAGGGTCACAGGTGAATCATACATTTTGGAAGGACTCTTCTCATATGGGGCGCTGTTGAATTTTTCTGAAGACTATTCCATTGGCATGGTCAAATGCGTCTCATAATAACAAACAACATATTTTCCCTTAAAAGATGAGTTTTGACAGGACTTGAACAGAAGTCACTAGAACAGAATATGATAACTACATCCATACAGAGCACTGATATAAACTTCTACTGATGATTCAGTCATAGTTATATACAGTTGCAAGAAAAAGTATGTGAACCACTTGCAGAATCTGTGAAAATGTGAATAATTTTAACAAAATAAGAGAGATCATACAAAATGCATGTTATTTTTTTAATTAGTACTGTCCTGAGTAAGATATTTTACATAAAAGATGTTTACATATGGTCCACCAGACAAAAAAATAGCTGAATTTATTAAAATAACCCCATTCAAAAGTTTGTGAACCATTGGTTCTTAATACTGTGTGTGGTTACCTGGATGATCTACGACTGTTTTTTTGTTTTGTGATGGTTGTTCTTGAGTCCCTTGTTTGTCCTGAACAGTTAAACTGAGCTCTGTTCTTCAGAAAAATCCTCCAGGTCCTGCAGATTATTTAGTTTTCGAGGATTTTTTGCATATTTAAACCCTTTACAGCAGTGACTGTATGATTTTGAGATCCATCTTTTCACACTGAGGACAACTGAAGGACTCAAAAACAACTATTAAAAAAGGTTCAAACATTCACTGATGCTCCAGAAGGAAACACGATGCATTAAGAGACGGGGGGTGAAAACTTTTGAACAGGATGAAGATGTACAAATTTTTCTTATTTCGTTTAAATATCAATTTTTTTCATTTAGTACTGCCCTTCGGAAGCAACAGAAGATACAGAAGATACATGTTTCCCAGAAGACAAATTAAGTACAATTTACCTTCAAATTCAGAAAGTTTTCACCCCTGACTCTTAATGCATCTGCAGGACCTGGAGGATTTTTCTGAAGAACAGAGCTCAGTTTAACTTCAGAACAGTCGAATCACGCCAATCCTATTGGCCGGCGACGGCCTATTAAGTCATACTAGTGCGACCAGACAGTATATAAGGGTCGCCTAGAGATTGTCATCCTCTTTTCGTCTTCAGTGACTTTTGTCTGTTGCGATTGTTATCAAGGTAAGCCAACTAACAATGTCTGAGAAACGTTTCAAGCGTTGTGCTGATCCGTGTCCGAGATATCTGACACTGGAGGACATACACGACTTGTGCGTTCACTGCCTGGGTGAGGAGCAGGTGCGTTCAGTTATCGAGGGATCTGTTTGCGTTCGTGAGCATCTGCCTATGCAGGCGCTCCGTTCTCACCTGTCAATCTTCTTGAGGGAAGAGGGACAGGCATCTGCACCTGGCGGCTCGGGTCCTTCTCGTGCTGAGGCTGAGAGGAGACTCAAGTCGTGGGGCTCACAAGTGGAGCTCGCCAAAAAGTTTGAGAAAGGCGTCTCTCTTTCTCGCGATTCGGCGGCTCACTAGAGTGATCTGCTCGACGAGCAGATCAGCAGATAGTCCTCTTTTGGCTTCTAGCCATACTGAAGAGCAGACGATGGCTGTTGAGGGCAGTGAGAGTATTTCATCTGAGCCCGCGCGACCATCCTGCCCCGCGTATGTTGAGTTATTGGATGTTATGGCAAATGGGAGAATGAATTCAGACACAACAGCTCTGAGGTAGTGTAAAAATCTCCATGGTAAAAATACATCATATTAATGGCCAGTCCACTAAAACAGCAACAATAACAACAACAACAAAAAGAGTAGCCAAAACTAACCCATCTACACAACCTGGCTAAGACAACACAAAGCCAACACCGTAAAAAGTAGGGTTTGGGACAGAGCAGAATCCAAATGGAATCTAGCGACAACAGTCGAATGAAACATAACAAAACACCCACAACACACTGGAGACTAGTGGCAGACAGACGCACCAGCATTCACTCAACTAGAAACACCTTAAGGTAAACGCTTACAACAAAAACTGGTAGCACTTTACTGTTTCGCATGAACATACTATGTACTTATATAGTAGAAATGACACTAACTGAGTAATAACTAGGTACTAACCCAGAACTTAACCCATGTAGTTACCTTACATTACTCAGTACTTTTGTGGTATACACTGTAAGTACATTGAAATTTGCATGTACTGTAAAATAAAGTGCAACCCAAAAATTAATTTCAAATCACCTCCTTGTCTTTAAAAAAAGCGTAACAATCTGTATTACAGTGAGACGCTTACAGTATAATGGAATTGAATGAGGTTAATCTGTAAACTCATTATTTTAATAGTACATGTTGTAATTTGCTAATTGCTGTGATCATCTAATGTGATTTCAATGATTAAAACTTGTCTGGTCAACCTTGTGAGGGAGAGGGGAATGTTAATGTTTTTGATTATCAGGGTAAGATAAATAATTTATAATAAACACTGAAATGTTCCTTAAAAAAATAAGAACTGTCAATTTCAATGTCATGATGACTTCTAAGTGGTGACTTATATTATAAAAGGAAATATTTAATAGTGGTTTAGAGATTGATCAAAATAACTTCAGATTAGAATCTCTTTGAAAGAAACAGCCTAGCCCTTTCTCATTTGTGTGTTTGTTTTTTGCAGATAACACTTCTCAGGGATATGTGACGTGTGACTGTGGCTGTCCTGCAAAACGGCGTGTTATTTTGAATAATAATTTGTTTAATGACGTATAATAATTTGTTTTAATGAAATATATCTTAAATTTGAATTATGACTAGTCTAACAGCAACGTGTTTTCAACATTCTTCAGAATATCTGGTTACCTTTGATCTCATCCTTTATCACTGGTAGTGCAAAAGTTAAATGTTTTACAATCACACTGATAATCAGTTATTAGTCTTTGATCTTAGTTAATCATCACCATTAATAAATAACCAACCTCACTTGATCTTTTACCCTGGCTTCCTTTGCCACAGCAAATGTATTTTCTAAACACAATAACCAGAGGACAACAAGTGTCCAACTAAAGGGAACGCTATAATGGTGACTTCAAATGAAAATTATTTCACAAAACTTTACCTAGAACTACACCTCAGTTAATTTTCAATAACTTTTGTACATCTAAGAAAGAAATAATGTAAGACTGGTTTCTAATAAGTGAAAATTGGGTAACACTTTAGAATACTGATCCTTCATTAAAGGGGTGGGGGTGGGGGGGGGGGCATATATATATATATATCATATAGCATATAGTGAACGATGAATAATGAATTTATGAATTCACTACGTTCGTGTTGTTTACATTATATGCACCTATTGCCAACAAAACAGACATTTGAAGCAGTTTTACTCACCACCTGCAGTTCCGACTCATGACCGGGATCATTATCGCTGTGACCGCTCTATCTTTCAGTTTCAAACGTTTCATATGTTTATGAAACCATAAGCGCCGATCCCGAGGGCTCGAACAGCCACGGAAAAACACGAGATATTCTCCATTCATTTTAACCGATAAAAAAAGTGATTGCAACTATCAGTTTCTATGGTTATTTTAATAACAAATATCGGGAGTGCATCGATGTAATGCGTGAGCACAAAACTCTCAGCTCCACTTAACGCTGGGTTCTTTGGGAAGCAAGGTTATCTTTCCCTCACAACCAAAAACACACTTCTTTGGCGACACTGTCGATTTTGTGAAGTCCTGTGACCTGTGCAGCGCTGCCGACGACTTCCGTAAAGCCGAATGCGCGTTGATGGGCGTGCTCTTGCTCTCTCGCTCTGGTCAACGTGTGCGCTCTTCCGGGAGAAGTGCGTGTACAAGGAATTCTGGCCATTCTGATGTCACACAGGCACATACTTGAAAAAAAGATCCCGAAGTTCGTGAGTATTTTTGGCACAGAAATACTCCGTCATACATCCAACTCGTGTTTTGAAACTTTGGCCATGTTTAGCATGATAATCCAACTCTTTAACAGTGTAAATAAGTCAGAATACATGAAATAGCATTATATATTACCAAATTTTACCAAATCCTTCAGAAGGAATTACTAATTATTTGGATCAGTATTCTAAAGTGAGAAACATGATAACTCTCTAGAAACTACTGAAGTCATTGTAAACTTTTGAGGTTTTTGTACAGTTTTGTACAGTAATTCCTTCTGATGGATTTGTTAACACTTGAGTAATTACTAGTGGGTTACCATGATCTTCACTTTAGAATACTGATCCAAATAAGTAGTAGTTCCTTTAGAATTATGTAGTAACTCTTGAGTTATTACTATCAATACTTTACAAAAATCTCAAAAGTTTACAATGACTTCAGTAGTTTCTAGAGAGTTATCATGTTTTTCACTTTAGAATACTGATCCAAATAATTAGTAATTCCTTCTGAAGGATTTGGTAATACTTCAGTCATTACTAGTGGGTTACCATGATCTTCACTTTAGAATTAATTATGCATTACGCATTATTAACATTAATTATGAACCTGTAATAGTAGTTCTCTGGGAGGTTTAAAAAATAGTAGTTATGGATTTGCTAATAGTGAGCTACCACATTCGACTGTGCACTATTACTTACTAATTCGTTAATTAGAGTTTTTTCTTAGTTAATAGTAGTTACTAGAGTGCTTATATTGTGTTACTCATTTGTTCCTGTGTAGTTACTCATTAATGACGGAACAGTATTATAAAGTGTTACCGAAAATTGTAATGCTGTTTGGGGAGTTCTGCATAATTGTCCTTATTTACTTCGTTAGTGCACATTACATAGTGTTTTTATTAATCTTGATGATACAAATTACGAAAAAAAAGAAGAAAAAAAAAACTGGAATCGCGTCAGTTACACTTTTTCCGTAAGTTGAATAGGGAAGGCGTAGGACGTAGCGTAAGCTTTTTGAACTGCGAGAGTTTTACACTTTCTACGTAAGGAGGTCTGGCGGAAGCTAGATATTTTACTTCATAACTTGTTAAATATAGATTTTTTTTTTACACAAACGCATTGCTTCGCTTCAGAAGGACTTTATTAACCCCTCGGAGCCGTATATATTTATATATACGGCTTTTTTTTCTTTTTTTTTCAGCTCATACTCGTTGATCCCGCTCACTGCCATTATAAAGCTCGAATGCATCAGGATATTTATTAATATAACGCCGATTGTGTTCATCAGAAAGAAGAAAGTCAAATACACCTAGGATGGCTTGAGGGTGAGTAAAGCTTGTGGTAATTTTCATTTGAAAGTGAACTAATCCTTTAAGTTGTATATGCACATACCTTACAAAGCATTAACCTGTATTCAGATTTCAGAGTGAGAATTTAAAATTGGCAGTACATTTTCTGAGGTGTCTTCGATCCATCCAGTGATCATAGAATATGAGAACTTAAACCTATATGATTCCACTGGGAACACCGTCTACTGCAGCAAAAAACCTAAAAATGAAATCCAAATGAAATCTAGGCAAAGTAGAGACAACATTCGAATAAAACTGAACAGCCACAACACACTGGAGACTAGTGGCAGACAGACACACCAGCATTCACTCAACCAGAAACACCTTAAGGTGAAATAACACATGCGTGTTTCTTTTTATCTTTTTTTTTTTTTTTTTGCAGATAACACTCCTCAGGGATGTGTGACGTGTGACTGGGGCTGTCCTGCAGGACAGCATGTTATTTTGAATAATAATTTGTTTAATGACAAGGAATTAAATATATCTTAAATTTAAATTATGACTAGTCTAACAGCAACGTGTTTTCAACATTCTTCAGCATATCTGGTTACCTTTGACCTCATCCTTTATCACTGGCTTGGTAGTGCAAAATGTAAATGTTTTACAATCACACTGATAACCTGTAATTGTTCTTTGGATTGGACCAGTGAATGCTAAACAATCACTTTCAATTGTTTGACTATTCCCACAAAATGAGGGAAAGAATTTTGGTGCATACTTGCTTACTGAAACTTCAAAACAGGGGGGGGTGTATATCACACACAGTTTCTGCCAATCTTATGTTAATCTTAAGTACCTATTATAGAGTAGTATAGCATCCTTCATATTACCGAAAAGTCTTTAGTTTTATCATATTTATAAAAGATACATACGCTGTACCGAGTCTTTCCGAAAACAGCCGAGCTCCTGGAAGCGTGACGTGTGAGCGGAGATGGAGTGACAAGCTATCACGAGCATGCGCAGCTTTTGTGTAGAGATCGGCTGCAAGCTATCAATAGTCAGCTAAACAAATGTATTTAAACACACGCAATACACCATCGCGTTATCCTAACTCATTTACACTTTTAATAAGCTAAAAAATTAATGGTTTAATATGTTTGCGCTGTACAATGAGACTTTGCAATATAAAAACGAAGACTCGTTAGGTAAGGCTAGTCATTGAAATTAGATGATTTTCTATTAATTCAATAGAATATGAGAACTTAAACCTATATGATTCCACTGGGAACACCATCTACTGCAGCAAAAAACCTAAAAATGAAATCCAAATGAAATCTAGGCAAAGTAGAGACAACATTTGAATAAAACTGAACAGCCACAACACACTGGAGACTAGTGGCAGACAGACACACCAGCATTCACTCAACCAGAAACACCTTAAGGTGAAATAACACATGCGTGTTTCTTTTTATCTTTTTTTTTTTTTTTTGCAGATAACACTCCTCAGGGATGTGTGACGTGTGACTGGGGCTGTCCTGCAGGACAGCATGTTATTTTGAATAATAATTTGTTTAATGACAAGGAATTAAATATATCTTAAATTTGAATTATGACTAGTCTAACAGCAACGTGTTTTCAACATTCTTCAGCATATCTGGTTACCTTTGACTTCATCCTTTATCACTGGCTTGGTAGTGAGGGTGAGGTAAAGCTTGTGGTAATTTTCATTTGAAAGTGAACTAATCCTTTAAGTTGTATATGCACATACCTTACAAAGCATTAACCTGTATTCAGATTTCAGAGTGAGAATTTAAAATTGGCAGTACATTTTCTGAGGTGTCTTCGATCCATCCAGTGATCGAACAGCTTCCTCAAAGTGACCAAATAGATTTAAAGGCTAAAGTAAGACGTGATACAATACTTAAATTGTTACTCTAAATCTTTTTTACTGTTTTGCAAAATGTATTTGTTTTCATAACATCTTTGGTGTACAAAAAGTGTATAAAGTTAGAAATTAGAAATCAGAAAGAGCTTTATTGCCAGGTATGTTTACATATACAAGGAATTTGTTTTGGTGGCAGAAGCTTCCACAGCACAAACAAATGACAGTGACAAGACACTGATAATAAAAAGAATAAAAATAGAATAAGTAAATAGGTATTTAATATACAATTTTAAAAAAAACCCCACAAAAACATAATATACAAAAATAGACAATAGATGGTATATGAATGTACAGGTATATGTTATGTACGAATGCAAGGAAATGTAAATAAGAAGTATGTGTTAAATATATAAATGTATAAATAGTGTTGTGTATTGCAAATGTTTATTGCCAAGTGGGGGAATTGACTGTTCATGAGATGGATTACCTGATGGAAGAAACTGGCTGTTTCGGTGTTCAGTGCTCTGTAGTGCTGACCAGACTGCAAAAGAGGAAATGGCCTGGGTGTTATTTAATGATATTATTTATTGACTGTAATATTAGATAATCACATTCTCCTGGTTGGTATCGTCAGCACTGTGTAATATTTATTAATAATTAATCATCTCTTTTGCAGAGGTCCGCCCCTTCTCCTTTGTATAAGATTTGTTATCTTGCTACAAAATAGGCTGTTTTACACCTCACCGGTACAGGTTCCTTGGCAGTTGTTTCTGGAAAATTATCATTGTAATGAACTGAACATGAGATTTAAGAATCAGAGGATTCTGAAAATAATCTCCATCATTTCAATGTCGCTCTTCTTGCTGATCTATACAGGACGAATGACAAATTGTCCTCCTAAGAAAGAGCTGAGCTTGAATCACTTACTAAAGCAGGATGTTGGAGAACTACAGGCTTGTTCTGCTATTATTCAAGGAGACATGGATGGAGTGGACAAGGACATTTTCAGGAAGCTCCTGACCTCGAAAAAAAGAAAATCCCTGCTATCCGAGTCATTCTATCTCACTGCAACCAAGGATTGTCCATCCTTCATCCGAGACAGAGGGTTTCTGATGGTTTCTCTCAGTAAAGAGAAAGATTTCCCTATTGCTTACTCCATGGTGATCCATGAGAAGATTGAGATGTTTGAAAGGCTCTTAAGAGCCATTTACACTCCTGATAATGTGTACTGTGTTCATGTGGACCAGAGGTCTCCTGAGATCTTTAAAGAAGCAGTTAGGGCCATTGCGTCCTGCCTGACAAATGTGTTTGTGGCCAGCAAACTGGAGAATGTGATCTACGCCTCCTGGTCTCGAGTTCAAGCGGACATCAACTGCATGCAGGATCTGCTCAAGTCACCTGTCCAGTGGAGGTATCTGCTCAACACCTGTGGCACTGATTTCCCCATTAAAACCAATGCAGAAATAGTTGTCTCTCTAAAACACCTGAACGGAAAGAACAGTTTGGAGTCTGAGGCTGTAGAGTCCAAAAAGGTGCGATGGCAGTATCATCACAATGTTACGAACGTTGTGACTCGGACCGATGTTAAAAAGTCACCCCCGCCAATACAGAGCCCTATGTTCGCAGGAAATGCTTACTTTGTGTTTTCAAGAGAGTTTGTGGATCACATCTTCAAAAGCAAAGAGGTTCAAGAATTCATGGAATGGGAGAAAGACACATACAGTCCAGATGAGCACATGTGGGCTACGTTACAGCGGATGCCTTCAGTGCCAGGATCCAACCCTCCAAACAGAAAGTATGAGCAATCGGACATGAACGCAATTGCTCGTCTAGTGAAATGGAGCTACCTTGAAGGAGATCTAAAGAAAGGGGCTCCCTATCCACCATGCAGTGGGATGCACAGACGGGCGGTTTGTGTCTATGGAGCTGGGGACTTGAAATGGATTGTGAGGCAACACCATCTTTTGGCAAACAAGTTTGATCCAGAAGTAGATGATGTAGCAATCAAATGTATGGAGGCTTTTTTAAGGTACAAAGCTATTTATGGTCGATCATTACTAACAGTTGAAAAATCTGACATTATTTTGTGATGTTTTTAATGACAGGTACAGTAATTATTTGTATATTTTTCTAAATATTGTATTAATCTTTTTATGGATATGAATGTAAATGTAATAAAGTATATTATAAATGTATATATTCTAAGTTTGTCATATTAATAGGATGATGAAAACTGTAAAATACTTTAAATTAATTATTTTAAATTAAATGAGCAATTTGCATTTAAAAATTAGTTGTACACTTTAAAGAAGCTCTGTGTTACAATTAATACTTCATATAAACCAACAGATTTGGTAGTAACTTTTAACATTAATAGATCAATACTTAGACTACCTATAAAATGAAACCTTTCACCATATAAATACTGATGCAACTAGAATAAAAAACAAACAAACAAAAAAACAATAAAGAGTTTGATAATAATTAAAACAACACTCTTCAAGTGGAAAAGCAGAAAAACCTCACCATTTCACAATGATTTACAAAAACATGTAGGGGAATTACAGTTAGAACCCATAATGAGACCAATATGCTCAATGAAGACCAGGAGTCAAAGTTGAAGAGTTTACTGAAGACAAAGTTCTCCACACTTCCAAAGGTCGTAGAAACTAGTAAGAGGACCCAGCCTAGAACTAACTTAGGATACAAAAACACAAGTACTTATAGTCATATGGATAATCTTTTCTACATTTCTAATTGGTTAACAGTACATATTCTAGCAGCGTCTGAACATGTTATTCTGTTCTTTATGCAAATGAGGTTAGTTAAAGACATTATCTTTGATGCACTTTGTTCTATATACGTAAGAATCTTTAGTAAGGGTCACAGGTAAATCATAAATTCTGGAAGGACTCTTTTCATGTGGGGCGCTGTAGAATTTTTCTGAAGACTATTCCATTGGCATGGTCAAATCCGTCTCATAATAACAAACAACCCCTGCAAGCATATTTAGATAAAACATTGACATTGGCAACATATTTTCCGTTAAAGGATTAGTTTTGACAGGACTTCACCAGAACAGAACATGAAAACTACATCCACACAGAGCACTGATATAATCTACTGATGATTCACTCATTGTTATAAATAGTTATAACATATAGTGACCAATGGTGCTATAAATCTTAAAAATAATTACACATGCTAAGTATGCATTTGTGTTAGTGGAAACATGTAGTGCATTATTGACCTTCTTGACCTTAGACAGTTGTCTTTACATGTCTCATAAAGCTACAGAATAAAATGGATAAGAATAAAATAATTTACTTGTGTAAGCAAATTAATTAATTACAAAACAAGTACATATTTATACTCTGGAAGTGTGGCTAAATTGTTACTGCATTGCTGACATGGGTCAGACCCTCAGTCACCTCTCAGATGCCAAATACAGACACTGCCTGTAACATATAAATGCCAGAATAGATACACTGGTTTTAAGAAAATTATGATTTCCAATTAGGGATGTTCAAAATACCGTTTTATACACAGGGTGGCTAAGGCTAATTCAGGGGGTCCATAGACCATGACAGAAAATAAGTGTATAACCCTAACCTGGGATTAAAAAGCATGAATGAGTCCTACACTCTAAAAAATGCTCTTTAAAAAACAAAACAAAAAAAACAAAAACAAGTTGGGATAAATATGGACAAACTCGGTGATTAAATATTTAACCCAACCTGCTGAGTGGTTTTATTTAACTCAACTATTGATTAAAAATTACTATATTTCTTGCTTAAAATGAACCCAAAATAGGTTGGTAATGAACATTTATTAATGTGTTCAATAAATATCTATATTCTATTGTGAATAAAATATAAGTTTATGAGATTTATAAATTATTGCATTCCTTTTTTATTCACAATTTGTACAGTGTCCCAACTTTTTTGGAATCGGGTTTGTAAGAGTAAAAATATGAAAATGTAATATTGTGCATATTTTTTGAAAAATGCTACTCTCCAGATTTTTTTGTTTTTTTACTAACTATCGGGTTTATGGTCATTGAATGGCTTTCCTGAGGTAATTGTAATATTTTGTGACATATTTGTTTGCAAGCTGTTTTATTGACGTCTTTCTGCGGTTGAAACTCTGATTAAGTGATTACATTAGAGATGGATTCATTTCAGCAAGTTGTACTGTATCTTTCAACATACTTCTTAATGTTCATTCATGTTTAATTCGTGCTGAAGAGATAATAGGTTCAGGTGCCGCTTGACCTGAGGCACTACACCGATGTGTCTCACCACATTAAAGAGCCAAACCATGCCAAAACCACGTGTTGTTTGAATCTCATAGTAAAATTGACAGAATTTAAAAGCTGAGACTTTGTTTTATATCAAAAGTAATTTGATTGGTCTTGATCTGCTATGTATCTTTCACTTTGTGAGAAAATGGACATGTGACGTGAGAACAGTGTTTGAATGATAACCCGATTTATTAATAAAGTCATGTAAACGCAGTTTAATAATAATAATAATAATATGTTTTATTTATTTAGCGCCTTTCAGGAACCCAAGGACGCTTTACAGTAAATTGTTATATAATATGAATACATATAAGTATACATTCAGTATACAACAATGTAATCAACCAGATGGAACGGACAAAGAAGGTTAATCTACATTAGACTTACAAAAACGAGCATAGTGCTGGAAATTGAGACAGACAGTCAATTAACAAAACATAAAGTGAATAAGTGAGTTTTGAGGGCAGTTTTAAAGGTCTGAAGAGAAGAGATATCACGAAGGTCTTGTGGTAGCTTGTTCCAGAGCTTAGAAGCTGATATGCTGAAATCCCTACCACCCACACTAGATAGACGGAACTTGGGTACTGCAAGCAAGTTTTCAGAGCTCGATCTCAGAGTACGGGCAGGGACATAGGGGATAATCAATTCGCAGAGATAGGAAGGTGCTAAACCATGATGAGCCTTGAAAACTAGAGTAAGAATCTTAAACTGGATGCTGTAACTAACAGTGAGCCAATGTATTTGCTGTAAGACAGGGCTGATGTGAGCTGATTTTTTGGTAAAAGTGAGAACCCGAGCAGCTGAATTCTGAATGAGCTGCAAGCGATTTATGACTTTTTTGGGTAGACCATAAAGCAAGGAGTTACAATAATCAAGACGTGAAGTTATAAAAGCGTGAACAACAGTTAAAGCATCTTTGAGATTTAGTGAGGGTCTTAAACGGACAATGTTGCCAAGATGGAAAAAACAGGACTTGACAAGCTGATTGATGTGGGGTTCAAAACTTAGCCTAGAATCGAACAGCACACCAAGGTTTCGTATAGTGGAAGAGGGTTGAACCAGAACACCGTCAATGTTAATAGAAAAATCGCGTTGGGTGAGATCAAGGGGCTACTAGCAGAATTTCAGTTTTTTTCATATTCAACATTAAGTAGTTTTGAGCCATCCATATTTTGAGATTGTGTAAGCAAAATGTTAAGGAAGGGGGAGGAAAAACAGAGTTAGGTTGTACAGTAAAATAAATTTATGTGTCGTCAGCATAACTGTGGAAATTAAAGCCATGGCGCCGGATGATCTGACCTAGGGGAAGTGTGTAGATTAAGAAAAAAAGTGGACCAAGGACAGATCCTTGAGGCACTCCACGAGATAAGGTGACAGAATGAGAATTGAATTTGTCGATGCTAATAATCTGTTTCCTGTCTGTGAGATATGAATTTAGCCATTTTAAAGCCGTTTCTGAAATGCCGATTGCAGACAATTGGGACAAATGTACAGAGTGGCAGACGGTATCAAAAGCTGAACTCAGGTCCAAAAGGACCAGAAGGCTGAGGACACCAGAGTCAGAGGCGAGGAGGAGGTCATTCACCACTTTGAGAAGAGCAGTCTCTGTACTGTGGAGGGGACGAAAACCAGACTGAAATGGTTCCTGCAGATTATTTTTGTCCAAGTGAGTCTGCAATTGTGTGGCAACCACTTTTTCTAGGACTTTAGACAAAAAAGGAAGACTGGATTGCATAGTTAGTTATTGGTTTGCATGTAAACAGAGAAAACTGGTTATTTCAGTAAGCTGATATTTGTGAGTTATCAGCTTCCTGGTGTGAATGTAAACATGCTCATAAAAATTGGCAGTACATTTAACAAGATTAATATGTTTGCACTGTCATTAACAAGATTAATATGTTTGCACTGTACATTGAGACTGCAATATAAAACTTTGCAATATAAAAACGAAGACACGTTAGGTAAGGCTACTCATTGAAATTAGATGATTTTCTATTAATTCAATAGAATGTAAGAACTTAAACCTATATGATTCCATTGGGAACACCGTCTACTGCTGAGACATAATTCATTCAGTGCAACACTTACAGTACATTATAGCTATTGTCTAGCTGTTGAATGGTTATGAATGGCTTTGAATGGTTGAATGGCTTTGTGACACTTGTCTAGGTTGGGCACTCATAGTACGTGTGACAGTAACACTGATGACTCAGGTTGGTTTACAGGTGCAAACACAATCCATTCATCAGCTCAATATAACTAATTTATGTACCAGTTATCAATTTAAAGCTGCTTTGACACAATCTACATTGTAAAAAGCACTATATAAATAAAGGTGACTTGACTTGACTAATTTCTGTTGGCATTGTGATCTTCCTTTTTAATCTGCCCAAATAATTCATTACTCATTTTGTGGTTTAAAGCAAGGATGACACTGAAAAAAACTTGGGCTAAATCCAGGCTTTTTTTTTAATTTTTTTTATATATATATATATATATATATATATATATATATATATATATAAAAATATATAGTTATATAAAAATATATATATATATAAAAAATATATATAGTTATACAAGGAACATCCCAGGTGAAAAAAAGTACATTTCTATAATGTACATAAAGTGCTCTTTCGTGCACTAATTTTGTACTTAATATACTAAAAATTATTCTTTAGTACTTCTTAAGATAATCTTAAGAACATCTAAGTGTACTCAACTGTACTATTTTGAGACACCATGAAATATGAACTAAAATTTGCTTTTAATATAATATCTCTGTATTTAAAAAATGTATTTAGATACCACTTATAGTACATTTGAACCCATAGTGTACTACAAGTTTTTAAATACAGAGATAGTATATTAAAAGCACATTTTAGTTCATATTTCATGGTGTCTCAAAATAGCACAGTTGAGTACACTTAGATGTTCTTAAGATTATCTTAAGAAGTAATAAAGAAGCAATTTTAGCATATTAAGTAAAAAATTAGTGCGCAAAAATAGAGCACTTTAAGTACATTATTAAAATTTACTTTTTTTCTTTCACCTGGGATTTCAGTTTTGGTATACCTCCACAATTATGTAATCTTTTGATAAGAGGCAGCAAAAAATCTAAAAATGAAATGACTCAGTGCGCCTTTAACAAACACCCAAAACCAGTCTGAGCATTTCTTTTTAGTACCTCCTATAGCTTTTGCAATGCTAAAAAATGACTTTTAATTTTGAGTTTGACTATTCCCACAAAAAAGAGAGAGAAAGAACTATGGTGCATAATTGTTAATACACTGAAACTTCAATAGTCTATAGATTTCTAGATAAGCTAGAATGGTAATATAAAAGCCTTTGTCAGGATTTTCAAAGATCAACATTTTTCCCAAAAAGTGAGCGGGCAGACCAAACCGTAAGTCGTAGAGACTTGAAACTTTAAGGGATGGTAGTACCCACCGCGCCTCACCAAGGCTCACCCTGACGGTGGTGGCGTGACACTACAGCGATCACAAGTACAAAATTGCTCATAACTCCTAAACTGTTGCAAAATCAAGTGTCTTATATCATTAGATAAATTTTTTGAAAAAAAAGAAAAGAAAAAAAAATACTTTTGAGAACTAGTCCTAGGTTTCTCTCCCGATTAGAACCAAACGAGTGCAGAAAGAGTCTCTGGAGTCTGATTGTCAGACCTGTTAGACAAGGTTAACGGAGTATGTTCTTTCAATGTTCTTTCAAGAGTTTTTGTTTACGAATGATTTTGGATACACTTGGCCACACCCGTATTGAAAATCCTAACAATTACAACAGAGTTTCAATAACCTGGTACCAATAGCCAATCTCTCTAACACTAATGGTACTGGGATGTGTTGTTTTTGAAACCATGCTGAGTGTTCGCTGCCAAAGTCATCAGTGGTGGAACATTCTGTTTTGAAGAACGTTCAATCTGTCAAATCAGTGTGCACAAACAAGTGTATTCTATGACAAAGACTGGTTCAGTCACTCTGTATGTACTTTAAATAATGTTTAAATTGGTGTAATATTTATGAATTTTACTATGTACTTGCCCATTTCGTTGTATTTCATTGTGCCCATTTCATTCAGCCCGCCCACACTCTCTTCTGATTAGCTGTGGTTTTTGATTGATTTATCGCTTCTTATTGTCGCGTCGTGTCTAGTGTGGACAGTCAAATTGCTCGTCGCTGGAATCTTATCGCATTACGTCTGGTTAGGACACGGTGTAAGATGCGCATTTAAAACACAGACAGAGGAACAGTATGAATACGGAACACTACAGTACAGTACAAATCTGACCCAAATGTTTAATGTCACGATTGTTACCATCCATTTGATCATCACTTATGCATTTATTAGCTGGTGAAGTTGCATATTTAAAGCTAGTGATGTGAGAAAGCAAATTGTTCATGCACGAGGCATCAGTGATTCCATCTCTACGCAACGGACGCAACCCTACACAATCATAACAAGCGATTGATTCAAAATTTGGACTAAACCGCTTGATTCACATGGATTAGTTTTCCAATCTCTTTATGTTCCAATCTCTAAAGTTTTTGAAACGTCAAAGTGGTAGTTACAAAGGCACTCTTTGGAAGGAAATCTGACAGACAGCTTTCTTTCATCAAAAAGATTTTCATTTGTCTTCCAAAGAAGAACGAAAGTCTTATGACATGAGGGTAAGTAATGACAGAATTTTCATTTTGGAGCGAACTAACACTTTAATTTGTTGAAAAGCACCGGAACATACTGGTAGGACCAAAACACAGTCCTAACTACTTCCATAATGTTGTCAAAACAAACTACATTTTTGTTTTACACTGAAACAAGCTGGTATAACTGGTAGTTAACCGTAATTATTTCCACAAAACAAACTGAATAGGTGTGATGGCCAGGATTTATGCAACACATGATTCTTATATTTTCATCTTTGCACTGAACAATTAATGAAAAGACTTTAATATATTGGTTTGTTTTAATATCTTTATTTGTCATTGTACCAGTGTATTTGTCATTGTAGTCAGTGCATGGGCTTAGTTATTTGGCTTAAAGGCGACCTATTATGCAAAATTCACTTTTGCATGGTTGGCTATAAATGTGTGTTGGCAGTGTGTGTACACAACCACCCTATAATGATACAAATCCAACCATTCCTTTTTTTTTTAATCCCCATAAATCATAAGCAGTGTCTCAGAACAAGAACGTTTTTTTAACAGTGATTTTCTAGAGTGAAAACAGGCGCTTCACCTTTTGTGTGAAGTACAATAAACATCATAAAACTCATCGGTAAAGTCGAACGGGGTCCGGTACAACAAGCTTGTACTAATATAGTGGATAAAAACAAGAAGACAATATAGGCTAAGTTATAACTGTAATTGAACTAAACTATACCTGTTCTATCTCCACGCAGCATATATTCGCAGTTTCTGACATTATAGTGCGTCCTGACTGAACCCTGTCACCGGAGAATCAGCTCTTAAAGCTTCGCCCTCTTAGGCCGAGCGCAGCAGCTCATTTGCATTTAAAGGGCACACACTGCGCGCTTTTGCTCAATCCCCAAAAGTGGCCATTTTAACATGCTATAAAAAATTATCTGTGGGGTATTTTGAGCTAAAACTTCATATACACACTTTGAGGACATCAGAGACTTATTTTATATCTTGTAAAATGGGGCATAATAGGTCCCCTTTAAAGGTTAAAACATTAAAACCAATTAAAAATCATCTTTGGCTAAAATGTAATGTTAAAAACATAGCTAAAATTGTTAAAGTTCAATTTGTAATTAAGATGACTTGAAATGTTTGGTACCTGGTGTGTTGTAGGAATGGAAGTGGAATGGAAGTTGAACTGTTTTATGGGAATTCTAAAGAAAGTGAGAATGTACCTTTGATGTATTAGAGGGAACATAGGAAAATGTGATGTCCTGATCAATGTGATTTTTGTTTAAGAGAATTATTTTTGCATTAAATACAGAGTTCAGTAGCAGATCTTGTATGACAAAATAAAACCATGTATACTTCATGCCCCATGCCAATAAATGCTGGTTGAATTTAATCCACTCCTAGAGTTGTCATGACTGAACTAAAATTTATCCATGGACCTAAATTTCGGTAAATGCATTATGTGTATGCCAGGGTTTGTGTTGTTACTGTTGTGAGAATTTATATGGTTTTGTTTCCCCTTTTTTTGTCTTAATGGTGCTGGCCACCTCTTATAAATTCAGTGTATGTCTTGTCTAGTAAGTCTTGTTACTTATTATATCCTGCTGGGTAAACAGCGATGGCTGAGCCTAATAACAACCAGTTTTGGAATCAAAGTTTTTGTAAGAATTAAATATCATGACAATGTTAAATCTATCAACATTAGAGCAAGGTTTAGAACAAATTCATGTGTGTTTGCACGTGTTGTGAATTAGGAGGACAGTTTTCACGAGAAGTTTAAATGTGCGTATAAATACGAATAGTGTATGAAATTATCAGTGAATGAGACCTAGTGTTTTTTGCGAGGTGCTTGGGAAAGCATCAGCTGGCAGCTCCCTTCTCACACAGACCTGGGGCCTCATTTATACAATTTTTCGTAGAAACCATCCTACATTTAATCTTACAATCATTTCTCCAATGTGTAATTCAGAGACCGAAAGTACACACAAAAAAACGTGCATACGCCTCTCTTCCAGATGTAAAATTTATAAATCACAAATGATCTTGAGATCAAAAGTCACACAACAGTCATGCACCTGCCTCAAGTAATCCACAAACCTTCTCTCACATCGTACAAAGTGCCATTGTCATACCAGAAAAAGAGCCCTTGTCAAACTACTGTCACGAACCTCAAAGCAAATTATTCTTTATAGTTTAATTATATGTCATAAGGATTTACTGGAAATAGTGGACTAGCCAAACCTGTTAAGTAGATTAGAGTTTGGTAACACTAAAAGCCTTTATGTATAACTTATTATAAATGTATTCTTAATTATAACAACTACTATCATTAGTATTTATTGTCAAAAATCATCCAAGTGGTTCATCAGCTGCCAGTTTCAAGACTATAATGCAATAATTTAATTGATTAAGCAATATATCCCTTTAAAAAGATAACGGCTAAAAGTTTTTACTTGCAAAAGTGTTCATTGTGCAACAAATTGTGCAACCCCTCATGTAAAACAATACACAACTTAAGATAACAGTGTTGTGAATTAGGAGGACAGTTTTCGCGAGAAGTTCAAATGTGCGTATAAATACGAATAGCGTATGAAATTATTAGTGAATGAGACCTAGTGTTTTTTGCGAGGTGCTTGGGAAAGCATCAGCTGGCAGCTCCCTTCTCACACAGACCTGGGGCCTCATTTATAAAATTTTTCGTAGAAACCATCCTACATTTAATCTTACAATCATTTCTCCAATGTGTAATTCAGAGAACGAAAGTACACACAAAAAAAACGTGCATACGCCTCTCTTCCAGATGTAAAATTTATAAATCACAAATGATCTTGAAATTGTGTGCAGCTGAATGGTTGTAAATGCTGCCTAATTACTGTCATTAAAATATAAAATAGCAAAAATAGTAGCAGGACCGCTTGCACACTGGACACATAGGCCTATGTTTCTGGATATATTTATCATAAATGGCAACGGTTCTGTCATCTCAATGATATTTCATCTCATTAACTCACATATGGTCCTGCCGTCATCATTTTAAACTCACAATGAACTATGAAACAAAGACTATATCTAAACTATATTGCCAAAAGTATTGGGACACCCCTCCAAATCATTGAATTCAGGTGTTCCAATCACTTCCATGGACTTAGGTGTATAAAACCAAACACCTAGGAATGCAGACTGCTTCTACAAACATTTGTGAAAGAATGGGTCGCTCTCAGGAGCTCAGCGAATTCAAGCGTGGTAGAGTTGTAGGTTGCCACCTGTGCAATAAGTCCATTTGTGAAATTTCCTCACTACTAAATATTCTACGGTCAGCTGTTAGTGGTATCATAACAAAGTGGGAACAACAGCAACTCAGCCATGAAGTGGTAGGCCACGTAAAATCACAGAGCGGGGTCAGCGCATGCTGAGGCACACAGTGCGCAGAAGTCGGCAACTTTCTGCAGAGTCAATAGCTACAGACCTCCAAACTTAATGTGGTCTTCAGATTAGCTCAAAAACAGTGCGTAGAGAGCTTCATGGAATGGGTTTCCATGGCCGAACAGCTGCATCCAAGCCTTGCATCACCAAGCGCAATGCAAAGCGTCGGATGCAGTGGTGTAAAGCACGCGCCACTGGACTCTAGAGCAGTGGAGACGTGTTCTCTGGAGTGACGAATCACGCTTCTCTGTCTGGCAATCCGATGGACGAGTCTGGGTTTGGATGTCCATAAAGACATGGATGAGTGAGTTTGGTGTGGAGGAACTTGACTGGCCTGCACAGAGTCCTGACCTCAACCCGATAGAACACCTTTGGGATGAATTAGAGCGGAGACTGCGAGCCAGACCTTCTCATCCATCATCACTGCCTGACCTCACAAATGCGCTTCTAGAAGAATGGTCAAAAATTCCCATAAACACACTCCTAAACCTTGTGGAAAGCCTTCCCAGAAGAGTTGAAGCTGTTATAGCTGCAAAGGGTGGGCCAACTCCATATTAAACCCTATGGATTAAGAATGGGATGTCATTAAAGTTCATGTGCACGTAAAGGCAGGCGTCCCAAAACTCAATATAGTGTGTATATTGTGAATTAAGTGGTTTTAAATGAATTAAAACCACCCGATGATAAATTTGAGCACGGTCAAGTACAAATTAATTTCTTTGTAGATTATATAACAGCAACTTGGAAAACATTCAAAAAAGAAAAGGTAAGTAACTTCACCCAACATGGTATAATTTCCGATTCTTGTGAAATTGGAAGGAAAAAAAAAAAAAAAGAATTTGTGAACTGAGTTTATCACAAGCACATAAGAGCTGGTCACCTTGATGTCTGTCAAGGTCTGGTACTATTTTAGAAGTTGAGATTAGCAGTATAGCTGCTGGAATAGTGTTTGCCATTTATTTTGGGTAATTTAAAATGTAAATCTCAAGCTTACTTTGTTCAAAAAGTAAGTAAATAAAAAATATGAAAATATATTACTGCAGTCTGTGATAACACCTCAACAGAATGCAAAAAAGGGGAAGTTAAATGACCTGTTGAGCATGCCACAGTAACAGCTTTGACTGGAATGCTTTAGCATACTTGTACAATTCACATGCACACACACCCTTTCTCCTATAGCTTTCAGTTTAACAACATAACAAAAGTCACACAACAGTCATGCACCTGCCTCAAATTATCAAGTAATCCTAAAAACCTTTCACGTCGTACAAAGTGCCATTGTCATACCAGAAAAAGTGCCCTTGTCAAACAACTGTCACGAACCTTAAGGCAAATAATTCTTTATAGTTTAATTATACGTCATAAGGATTTACTGGAAATACTGGACTAGCCAAACCTGTTAAGTAGAAGTTAAGTAGTTAAGTTTGGTAACACTAAAAGCCATTATGTATAACTTATTATAAATGTATTCTTATTTATAACAACTACTATGTAGTTGTTTAGTATTTATTAGTATTTATTGTCAAAAATCATCCAAATGTGGTTCATCAGCTGCCAGTTTCAAGACTATAATGCAATAATTTAATTGATTAAGCAAATATCCTTTTAAAAAGATAACAGCTAAATGTTTTTACTTGCAAAAGTGTTCATTGTGCAATAAATTGTGCAACCCCTCATGTAAAACAATACACAACTTAAGATAACAATACACAGCTTATAAACAAATATAAAGTCTTTAAAACTATAAAGTTTTCTCTCTCTCTCTTTTTTCTTTGTAAATTTAAATTCGTCAAATGTGTTGGCTATTGAGAAGAAATGATCCGAACAGTATATCTGACTGGTAATGTGCATTTGAGTTTTCTGAAAGCATCGTCTTTTAACTGAATGATGATCAATTCCTTGAAACATCTGAACCATTAATATCTTTACGAACCATTCGTTGAAACTGGTTCTGCAAGCTGCAGGCCAAAAGGTAAAACCTTATCTATGAATTTGATTCAAATTAAAGCAAGTGAAGTATCTCAGAGTGTGTGTCTGTTGCTGTTCATATTTTATGTTCTACACATAAAAAGGATAGTTCACCCAAAAAATTGTACATTTGATTCATAATGAACATCCTTGTGTTGTTACAAAACCTTATGACTTGTAGCACAAATTCAACACAGCTCTTTTCTATTCTTCAACATTTCAGAGTGGCATCTGTTTAGGTAGATAGATAGACAGTTTCTGCGTTTGAAGGTGGATGTGGCAATGTCTGGCTTCTACGATCCATTTTTGCTGCAGGGCCTATTTTAGTAGCCTCATTTTTGTGGTGCGCTTGAAGGTATGTGTGTAAATTACAGTTGTTACCCCGGCAGCTGCCACCTTCATAAGACAGAGTTTACAGATTGCCTTATTAATGTTTGCAGGATCCCTATTAGCACTGGGTTTAAATCTAAAATATTGCCAAATAGGTGCCTTAACATTTCGCTTTGAAACCAAATCGTCCACCGTCTTGTCAGTTAGCTCACCTCACTCTTGTCACATGATAAATGAAATCTGAACAGCCAATCAGAGTTCTCTCTCTCACCGACGGCCCGACGCCAATTCTACGTTTAAAAAAAAATGGCCGCGTCCAATTAGAGCCAACGGTGTGGAACACACCGAAAAAAAAACTAAGGCTTGGCGTGTCCCTGGCTTAAGCCCGGCCACACACTAGACGATTTTCAAATCTTGAAGGGTTAGTTCACACCAAAATGAAAATTATGTCATTAATTGCTCACCTTCATGTCGTTCCAAACTCGTAAGACTTTCGCTCATCTTCGGAATGCAAATGAAGATCTTTTTGATGAAATCTGAGAGATGTCTGTCCCTGAGAGATTGGCTGTCTTTGCAACTACCACTTTGATGCTTCAAAAAGATCATAAAGAGATCGGAAAGCTAATCCATATTAATCGAGCAATCGAGACTAAACCGCTCAATTCATATGGATTAGTTTTACGATCTCTTTATGAACTTTTTGAAGCAACAAAGTCGTAGCTGCAAATGCAGTCTAATCTCTCAGATTTTATCAAAAAGTTCTTAATTTGTGTTCTGAAGACGAATGAAAGTCTTACAGGTTTAGAACGACATGTGGATGAAAAATAATCGTAATGACACCACACAATTCAGGATTTTTTGGACAAGTCGGTTGCGAGAAGCCTTGAATCAGGCCACACCCCCCCCCAGATTGTTGGGTGTTGCAAATTGAGCCCGGAATCAGGCTTAAAATCTTCAAGTGTGAGGCTAGTTTATTGTTCATTGACTTCTATTAGTATGTCATTCATGGGGTTTATCTCTCCCAAAAGTGTAAACACTGAATCTCCAAGGCACCATCAAAACATTGAGACTGTTTTGCACAGATCTGACAGATCTTTGATTACAGAAGTGCAAGCTAAATTTCCCTGCATTTAGACTTTCAAAGATTAAACGGATCATGAACATGTCAAAGCGAATGGGTCGATGCTACTAACTAAAATGGACTTCAATACAACATCAACATGCACCCATTCAGAAAGACATATGTTCCTGTTTTTATTCTTTTCTTTGACGTGTCCAATATAGGCAGCCTCAAACAGTTGTGGTGTGTTGGGGGAGGTGCGACGCACGAAAGGGGCATTTGCAAGGTTGTAATCCGCTAGGTGACACAGAAGCTATATACTTCACCTTTAAGTAAAAAAAAAAGTTTCAGAAAGGCAGTAAATTAATCAAGAAAACATTGAAACAAACTATAAGCAAAAGCACAATGGAATGTCTGCTGCCTTTGACATCAACGCTCAAGAAAGAAATTAGTAGGGCTTCAGTCCAGAGGTCTCATATAAACAATTCACATACATAATTTAATTTGATGTGACAGTACATTATGCCTATTCTCTAGTCATTTAGTGTATGATTTGGAGACTTCTTAATGTGGTACATATGCTTGTACTTCCTTTTCACACAGTCAGTTACTAGTAACGTGAGAAGAGAGAAAAAAAAAAAAATGTTTTCTAGGTTGGGTACTTCTCTAATCACAAAATAGTTTGAAAAGCCATTGATTTTTCACAATATAGCATTCAACGGTATGAAAAAGTAGAAAAAAAAAAATGTAGCTGACAACTCATAAGGCCGTTTTGCACGTTCAGCAACATTCCTTCAGCCGCATACAAACATAATCCATTCATCTCTTTCTGTGAGGATTATGCTTTTTTTTTTTTTTTTTTAACCTGCCCAAAATATTCATTACTAGTTTTATGGCTATAGACCACTGACAAAAGTAGGCATCTTTGTACAACAATACTATTATAGAGAACAACACAAAATTCATTAACTCAAGTTAGACATCAAGGTTATAATGCCTCTGTAGAAATACATTAAAAAAAATCTGTAAACTGCATTTAGACTACTATATGAGCTAAAGGAGTGGCAATAGGCTATAAACTTCTCCAACACAAAGTTAACATACTTACAATGAAAACAACCAGAAAACCTAGATAATCAGCTTCCTTAGTGCAAGACACATGATGCTTGTTACTTTAAATTTTCAAAACATCTTAGTGTACAAAAAGTTTACAAACTTTTTGACTGAATGCTCTTATTGACTGGAATATCAGACAATCACACTTTCCAGGAAGATGAAAGCCACACCTCTGCTGTGTAATAATTACTGTGCCTTTTTGCAGAGGTTAGCCCTTCCCCTTTGAATTATTTGCTAACTTTTTCTTCCTGCCACACTTTTCTGGTATATTAACAAGGGAGGCTGTTTTATACCTCACTCACAGAGATCTCCTCTCCTGGCAGTTCTTTATAGCAGGTTATAATCTTAAAGAAATTAACATGACATTTAACAATCAGATGATTTTGAAAATAATCTCCATCCTTTCTGTGACTACAGCCATGTCTATCCTCTTGATGAACTATCCAGAACAAAGAACAAATTGTCCTCATACGAAAAAGCCGGTCTTGAAACTCTTCCTAAAGCAGGATGTTGGAGAACTACAGGCTTGTTCTGCTATTATCCAAGGAGACGTCGACGGAGTGGACAGGGACATTTTCAGGAAGCTCCTGACCTCGAAAAAAAGAACATCTCTGCTATCCGAGTCATTCTATCTCAACGCAACCAAGGATTGTCCATCCTACATCCAAGACAGAGGGTTTCTGACGGTTTCTCTCAGTAAAGAGGAGAAAGATTTCCCTATTGCTTACTCCATGGTGATCCATGAGAAGATTGAGATGTTTGAAAGGCTCTTAAGAGCCATTTACACTCCTGACAATGTGTACTGTGTTCATGTGGACCAGAGGTCTCCTGAGATCTTTAAAGAAGCAGTTAGGGCCATTGCGTCCTGCCTGAAAAATGTGTTTGTGGCCAGCAAACTGGAGAATGTGATCTACGCCTCCTGGTCTCGAGTTCAAGCGGACATCAACTGCATGCAGGATCTGCTCAAGTCACCTGTCCAGTGGAGGTATCTGCTCAACACCTGTGGCACTGATTTCCCCATCAAAACCAATGCAGAAATAGTTGAGTCTCTAAAACACCTGAATGGAAGGAACAGTTTGGAGTCCGAGGTTGTAGAGTCCAAAAATGGGCGCTGGCAGTATCATCATACCGTTTCGAACGGTGTGTCTCGGACCGATATTAAAAAGTCACCCCCGCCAATACAGAGCCCTATGTTCGCAGGAAATGCTTACTTTGTGGTTTCAAGAGAGTTTGTGGAACACATCTTTAAAACCAAAGAGATTCAAGAATTCATGGAATGGGAGAAAGACACATACAGTCCAGATGAGCACATGTGGGCTACGTTACAGCGGATGCCTTCAGTACCAGGATCCAACCCTCCGAACAGAAAGTATGAGCAATCGGACATGAACGCAATTGCTCGTCTAGTGAAATGGAGCTACCATGAAGGGGATTTAAAGAGAGGGGCTCCCTATCCACCATGCACTGGGATGCACAGACGGGCGGTGTGTGTCTATGGAGCTGGGGACTTGAAATGGATTGTGAGGCAACACCATCTTTTGGCAAACAAGTTTGATCCAGAAGTAGATGATGTAGCAATCAAATGTATGGAGGCTTTTTTAAGGTACAAAGCTATTTATGGTCGATCATTACTAACAGTTGAAAAATCTGACATTATTTTATGATGTTTTTAATGTTTTAAAATGTTTGTAAATATTAGATATATGGATCTTTTTTATTTTTATGAAATGTGTTAATATGTAAAATAAATATATATATATATATATATATATGTTTAATACTTTCTATGCAGGTCATATTATTATGATGCTAAAAGTCAATTAAAATATAAATTAAATTATTAGTTTGGGTTTTAAAAATCATTTGTACTTTTTTGTACAGAAGCTTTCTTTGTGTTACACATAATACTTGATATAAAGATGTGATATTAATGAATTTAAATCAGAATTAAAGTATTAACAGAGAGTACAAAAAAGAAAAGATCTCACAAGCAAAGGTAAGAGATTATGTATAATTTAGATGTGTGTCTGTGACCAAATGCAAACATATAAATTCATGATAAACCAACTAATGCTTGGTAATGTATAACAAATACATTACAAATGCAAATTTATCTAAACATAGAAGAAACGATCTGAAACATAAAATTGAGTAAACACAGGATGTGGTTAATATGTGACCAGAAGAGCAGTCAACCCATGCACAGACAAAAGAATTTCTTACACCTATATAATGTCTTAAAAAACAGCTGTATAAATGTATAGATGCATATGTGTGAAGTCACAGCAAAAAAGTGTTGGGACACAGCTTTGGAAAAGAGACCCTTACAAAAAAGAAGTTTTTCAAGTGTGCTATAAGTATAAAGTATAAGTATAAATTATTATTTCAGTCTACTTTTGATGTACTTCTCAGAAATATACTTTATGTATTTCTACTGCTGTATATTTGGCAAATACTTTATTTAATTAAAACCATAATTCATTATTCTAAGTATACTTGGCTTGTAGTTGTGTTTACTCTTTTAAAGTAGCCTATTAAATACTTTTTTTCTTATACATTGTTGTAAAATATTGATTTATAAAGAAAACAGATATGTTCCTAATTCTGAGTGTGTGAATTTTTGTGTAGTCCACTGGTAGTGTACATAGGAATTTATTTAAGATCCGCTTAACTCTTTCTCCGCCATTGACAGAATTTTCCATCATTTATGACACTATGGCCTGGTTTCTCAGACAGGGTTAGATTAAGTCAGGATTAGGCCTTAGTTCAATGAGGGTATTTAAAGGATTAGTTCACTTTCAAATGAAAATTACCCAAAGTTTTACTCACCCTCAAGGTGTATATGACTTTCTTCTTTCTGATGAACACAATCGTAGAAATATTAATAAATATCCTGTGGCATCCGAGCTTTATAACGGTAGTATGCGTTACCAAACGAGTATGAGCTGAAGAAAATGTCTCCATCCACATCCATCCAATATAAACATATTCCACATGGCTCTGGAGGGTTAATAAAGGCCTTCTGAAGCGAAGTGATGCGTTTGTGTAAAAAAATATCCATATTAAACAAGTTATGAAGTAATATATCTAGCTTCTGCCAGACCGCTTTCCGTATTCAAATTATGGAAAAAACTGAACTGGCGTGGCGTCAGTTCCGTAAGTTGAAAAGCGAAGGCGTAGAACGTACAGCGTAAGCTTTTTGAAGAATACGGAAGGCAGTCTGGCGTAACTTGTTAAATATGGATATATTTTTTTTACACAAACGCATCGCTTTGCTTCAGAAGGCCTTTATTAACCCTCCAGAGCCGTGTGGAATATGTTTATGATGGATGGATGTAGATGGAGACACTTTCTTTAGCTCATACTCGGTATGGTAATGCATACTGCCATTATAAAGATCGGATGCCACAGGATATTTATTAATATTTCTATGATTGTGTTCGTCATAAAGAAGAAAGTCATATACACCTAGGATGGCTTGAGGGTGAGTAAAGCATAGGGTAATTTTCATTTGAAAGTGAACTAACCCTTTAAGTGGCTTTTATAAAAGTGCCTTAGAAGAAAAAAGACATTACTGGTGTGCATCTTGAGACAAAACAATGGCATCTTTTTATTACGCATCTTCTGAAAGAGTACAGAATCTCTGGATCAAAACACAAGAAAAGAAGAAGCAGAGACAAGCTATAGGAGCATTGCTTATGCACATGTAAAATAATGTGATCATCAAACATTAAACAGCATATAAATCAAAACCGTCAAACGTTACCGTATGAAATGTCGACCCATGAAGAAGTACAGGACTGCAAGCATTGGGGGTATTGATGGGCTCAGTCTACTCCATCTATGTTTTGATCATTGTTGTGAATCTGATGTGGACAGTATACCTATAAGTTCACTTGTAGTATAGTTGCAGTACAAACGAAATACTCATAAGTTTACTACGGTTACACTTAAAGTATACTTAATTATACTTTTATACACTAAAAAGTAGGCCAATTTAGTCCCAAGTAGTACTGAAATAGTACACTTGCAAGTATACTACTACATAAAGTATACTAAAAATATACTTGAACTTTTCTTAAGTATACTTAATAAAATTAATTTAAAGTATACTTATTTTTTGTAAGGGGATGCATGATTACCTTTGCAACTTTAAAAGCAATGATTCATCATCTATGAAATATCTCTAGAATGCATTTTATGTTAGTAATCACTGCATGCTTGTTTTTTCATCAGTCTATAAACCACGGTATGACTGTGTAACCCCTCCGGTTTTACACCCACCACTCTGAGCGGGATTCGAACCAGCATTTCCGGCATGGGAGGCCAGCTAGCGTCCTTAGCAGGCACGGCAATTCGAATCTCACTCAGAGAGGTAACAAGACCACAACCTCTAGTGTCAGTCGCTAGTGCGCCTCTTAAGGCCAGGGGAGAGAGGTTTACCCACACAACTCTTACTAGCTGGCCTCTGTTACACTCCCCCCCCCAAACCACATTCTTATCTGGGTCACGGCACCAATGTCACCACTCCGGTTCTACTAGTACCTCTCAGAGTGGGAACCAGCATTTCCAGCATGGGAGGAGGGTGCACTAACAAGGACGCTAAAGACCACAGCCTCTAGTGTCAGTCACTAGTGCGTCTCTTTTTTTTATTATGATAGGACAGTAAGCGCTTTACCAGCTGTGCTTTCTTGCCCTCTCATCTCTCAGACAGCGAGTTGACACACAAAACTGCATCCTCTTACTCATTACTCGTTTTATTTGCTCCGGATGAATATTGTTGGTATTATGGGGCTTGAATTCCGGCATGGGATTGTGCAAATTGAGATAGAAAGTGCAGTTGAGAAAGAAAACGCATGTGTAACAGTATAATGGATCCGTGTGTCAGGTCTTAAAGTGACAGCAGCCTAATATACCTGCTGCCAAATTATGAGATAATATTAAAAATATCTATATGGCAGTTTTCCCCATGGTATCATTGTCAAAATTGTGGCCAGTGAAAATGCTGAGTAGCTAGTAAATTTGGAATAACACTAGCCACAGTGGCTGTTGAGCAAAAAATTAATTTTCAAGCCCTTTAAGTCCTAGAGGTTGGGCATTTGCACACTGATTATCCTCACAGTCCCTTGCAATCTACTACTGATATGGTGGCTGACCCAAACCAAACAGCTATAGAAGTGCAGTATCTGAATGAAAACAATAGCCGCGTTTCCATCGAAATTACAAGGAACAATTTGTTCCAGGAACTTTTTTCCCCCAAGACCTGTTGCTGTCTGTGTTTCCATCGCGGTCTGAAGTACTATGCAGATTAGTCCGGTGACATAGGACTGCACACGACTTTCCAGTTCCCACTGGATTTTGTTCTCCGCACATAAGCTTAATAAAGCCTGAACATCGTCGTCGGTCCATCGGTCATAATTTTAAAACTCCATTGTTCGAATAGCCAACAACTCTTACTGCACGCACCACAGCAGACTTTTAAAAATGGTGGCTGAAATAAAATGCTGCGTGGAGTCAACCAATCAAAATGATGCATGAACTCAACCAATCAGCACGTTCAACGCCCAAGTCCCACCCCTGAAAGTTCCTGGACTTTGATAAAGTACTACCTCATGAGCAGGGACTTTCTGAGGGGGAAATTTTTTACCTGGAACTTCATTTAGACATATTTAGAGGTTCCTGTGGTCAAAACACACCAATACCCTTTTTCCACCTGCACGACCGGGTGCTAGTTCAGAGCTAGTGCTATTGCCATTTCAGAGTTGGTTCAACTGATGAGCCTTCTAAGAACCAGTTGCCTTTCCATGGGCTAGAGAGCCAGCACAGGGCCAGGTCTTACAACACTGTATACGTTTCATCTTTCACAGCAATGCTAGCGTGGGCAGCAATGCTAGCGTGGGCAGCAATGCTAGCGTGGGCAGCAATGCTAGCGCCAAACACACCAAGCTTGTTCGAGATGCATCGGCTTCTCGCAGACTGATCGGCACATGACATCAAAGCACTACGAGAGCGATCCAAAAGCACAAGGAGTCGTGTGCTCTACAAATGCTCCCACGGACCTGCGGCAATCCAATGTCACATGGCTATCGGTCCACACAGCTCCTTTGCATCTCAAACAAGCCTTCCATCAACAATGGCGGACGTTGCGTTACTGTTGATGCTCATGGCTTTGCGAAACTACATCGGCATCCAAACACTTTGTGCAGCTCGCCGTAATTTGTATAGACTGAGATTACAATCTAGCTGCTATTAGCTTGATTAGCTGCCATTTCAAAAATGGCAGTCACAAGTTTCTTGTTGGTCTCGATAAAAGGAGTACAAGTACAACCTATAAGTGCCTAGTTCCTAGGGAAAATTCCTGCAGTGGAAACGTGGCTTATGTAAAGTTTGTTACTGACCTATGTATGAAGGCTGTTATGAAGGGCTGCCATATTTTTTAACTTGATAAACATTAAAAAGTGAACTTATGCAGTAGGTTATGGAGTTGCAAATATTGAAACAAGAAAACAAGTAGTAGCAGGAAAACATTCCATATATAGATCAAACTTAGAAGCAAAACCAAAAATATGCAAAACCTCTGATAAAATCTCTTCCTTCTCAGACCAAAGAATTAATGTAAACTTCCCAGGAACTGAAACTACTACTAACAACTATCAAGCACATATCAAATATGTTTTGTTATTCTTAGAAATGTCAGCAAATCAGCATTATCTTTACAGTTATTGGTCTATATGAAAAATGAGGAAGAGCATTTAAAATGTCTACTAGAATTGTCATAACGTTTACAAGCACTACAATCTCTGAACAAATGACACACATCAGTTTAACAAAAAAGAAAAAGAAAAGGTACCTTTTTGTCCATTCTTCTTTGAATGTTCAGTCTACATCATCTTCTGTGTATCAGAATATTTCATTGTGTTATTGTGTTCATGATCAGAGGTACGTACCGCTGTAAATATGTGCGCATACACAGTGCTGGTTCATGTTGGAGCAGGAGAGTAGGCCTATGTTAAATATGTCCATAAAAACTTAAAACATGATTGTTCCGGTCTGGATCAGGGCTCTGCAGTGCGAGTATTTCGCTCGCATTTGCACCTGAAAATAACTGCGTGCGAGTGTGAAAAAACATTTAGGCGCACTGGTGCGAGTGACCCGATCGATTCTCATGAATAGAACTATAATACAATCGGAACAAAAAGCAGGGTTTCTACAGATTTCATCAAATCTAATTTAATGCTTTTTAATGCCAATTTTTTAATTTTTTAATGCCATATATATATATATATATATGCCGCTAAATGTTGATAGATGACGACATACGACAATTGGAAAATTCATCATGTCATTGTTGTATTTGCATTCTGCCAAGTGTCAGCCCTTTACATTTGTTTGCTTCTCTGCTGCTACCCTTTTGCTCACATAATATATTTTAATACAGCCAAATTCCCAATAAAATTGTTTCATCTATATATTTTTTCTGTTTTTGTTGTCAGACAATATGAAATGGTGACTGAAACGTGGCCCATTAAGATTACACACAGGGCTCGACATTAAACCTTGTCATGTGGACACACGTAAATCAGTCATTCACTTGTACGAGTAAAACAGTTGCTTGTCCGGAAAAAAATAGTTTTTTTTTGTGGTGAAAATATAAATTTGTTCTGAAGCAATATCCTTTCAGAATATTGCAGCTTTGACATATGTAAATCTGCATATTTTTGATTAATTACAACTGCATTAATTAATGTTATGGGATTGTTTTAAATACTGTTTGAAAATACAAATATGAAATGTTGGGGGGGAAATGATACTTTTAAAAATGAAACTAAACCACCAGTAGGTGGCGGCAAGTAACCGTCTTAATGAGTGGGTCATTGATTCATTCATTCAAACGATTCATTCAAATGGCTGATTCACTCAAGAATGAGGCAGTTGTTTATGAATGGGTCATTGAATCTTTGACTCAACCGATTTGTTCAAAACACTGAATCATTCAGTAATGAAAACAAGGCTGATTGTTGCGCTTTGGTACTGCTGTGATCTTTGTTTGAAACGATTTTCGCTGATAAAATAGAACAAAAACAGTCAATGTTCCTTTTAAAATGTAAGTGGCTTAATATTAACTACTTCTTAATTGAACTGTTGTATGAAATCAGTGTCACGTTTTTAATCGTGATGGTAGCCTATTTAGGAAAACAGCATTCTTGGTTGTGTGGTTTTGCTTACCAGTATCAAGGTATAAAAACTCTACATTTTGAATTTTTCCTGCAGTATGTTTAACTGACTTTCTTTTTTGTGTGTGCTTCGCTCATGTTTCCATTGCTCCTCGAGATGGTGCGCGAGCCTCAACAGCGCAACTTTGTTATCATCAGTACATTATACAGCCTTTTATTATCCACATCATACTCAAGTTTTGGTGATTCCCAAGTTGCTGGGGTTTTTTTGTTTGGTTTTTTTTGTTTGTTTTTTGGTATTGACGTTTTAATCAGGTCCTTGTCCGGTCGGGAAAGTAAAGTTCGAGCCCTGACATGTTAAAACAGCACTAAAATCCTGATTTATAATCGAGACGTTGTCTGACAAAATCACCATACACATAAGATAAAGACATTTGCTGTGATTTTGGCTATAAGTACACATAAAATGATCACTCAGGTTAGAAGCAATAGTATCTATTTTATTTGTTCTCTGACAGAGCGCACATCCTCATCTGAATGCGCTGCTGAACCAGAGGTGCGCCTGCGGCAGGAAAGCAAGATCTCACGCTTGTGCAGCAGTACCGGTGGATCTCAGAAGCTAGATCAGGTTAACAAATCGCTATATTCGTCACAACACACTTTCTGGCAACACTGATGCAGCCTTCTGTCTACAGATCCCAGTGCGCTGCTGTCCAAAACAGCGTTATGGCAATTTTGCACCAGCCGGAGGCAATTACCAAACTGGTTCTGTGTGTGTATCACACCAATGTACATATTTTGCAACAGCAAATCAAAGTTATTAATTATTTAGGCTTTATTCAAAATAAACTGGTAGTATTATTTTTCTTCAAAACTATCTAAAAAAAATGTAATGCCTGTAGAAATAAAATGTAATGCTTTTTAATGCCATTTAAGGCCTTAATTTTCGCAAAATCCATTTAATGACTTTTAATGCTTTTTAATGCCCCGCGGATACCCTGTACAAGATGTAAAATAAGTCTCTGTTGTCCCCAGAGTGTGTATGTTAAGTTTTAGCTCAAAATACCCCACAGATAATTTTTTATAGCATGTTAAAATTGCCACTTTTTGTGGTTGACCAAAAAAGCGCCGTTTCAGTGTGGGCCCTTTAAATGCAAATGAGCTGCTGCACTTGGCCTAAAAGAGGGCGGAGCTTCAAGAGCTGATTCTCCGGTGACAGGGTTCAGTCAGGACGCACTGTAATGTCAGAAACTGCGAATATATGCTGCATGGAGATAGAACAGGTATCATTTAGTTTAATTACGGTTATAACTTATATTGTCTTCTTGTTTTTATCCACTATATTACTACAAGCCTGTTGTACTGTCCAAATGATGGACAAAACTTTACAGATGAGTTTTATGATGTTTATTGTACTTCACACAAAATAAGAAGCATCCGTTTTTACTCTGGAAAATCACTGTAAGAGCTTAATAAAAAAACAGTGCAAGTGTGCATTAAAATATTATCCATAAACTATCTCTCTTTCCCTTGCATTATCATCAACATACATAGCGAAGTACACAGAAACACTCGTTACAACTAACAGTAAACAAATATATAAAGACCTTATGTCTTTTTGGGTGGTGCTTAATAAACTGGTAAACTTTATTTCCGTAAATCAACTCCGATGAACTGTAATCAAGTACTCTCACCTTCATTACTGCCGTATCCAGTATCACTCTGGAGACTGTAATTACAGCTTAAGCTGGATCACGAACAGTTTGTACTTGTATATCCTTGAGTAGCACATTTTTAGCACAACCTCTGTTTTGTATTGTCCCTTTGTATTGATATTCGTTCACAAAGCAACGAATTTGGGTAGAATTGAGGGAGCATTTTCTTGGAAAACAAAATTAATCCACCTCGTCTTCAGCGGCTCAGATTTCAGGTGTAAATGGAGAGAGCTATGTGGATTAATCCATCCAGCTATAGAACACCTAAAACGCTTGGGAGACATTCTCGTCAGTGCAGCAATGGCGGACTGAACAACTCGCTGTGAACTCGCTCAGGGTGGTTCTATGTTAAAACGGCAGTGTCAGTCAACATTCGTGGGCGGGGCCTGTGGCTAATGTGACGTCACACTGCCAGGGATCTGGAAACGGCTTGTTCTGAGACACTGCTTATGATATATGGGGATTTAAAAAAAAAGGAGTGGTTGGATTTTTATCATTATAGGGTGGTTGTGTAGGCTATACACACTGCCAACATACATTTATGTCCAAACACCATGCAAAAGTGAATTTTGCATAATAGGTCGCCTTTAACAAACAATTATTGGCCGATACCGATATTTGTCATTTCCTCTCTTATTTGAAATTTTCATCAAAATAGATAGTATTTTGATCATGTTTTAAATAAGCAAAGTTCAAAAACACCTGCATTAAAATATACTAGCAGGTTTATTGCTGCATCATCAAATAATTTTTAATGAACATGGATTGGATCCATTTAACATTCAGCAGGCCTACATAAAGACAACAGAACAAAGATACATATGAAATAAACAGTGTTTTTTTTAGGTAGGTTTAATCATTTTCAGGTACAGAAATAAAGTAAACAAATGTAAAATAACACTGCATATTCTTCACTGTATAAATTATATACATATTAATCCTTTATTGTAACAGACTTTATTGTAATTAATCTTCTAATTTGTTTTTGTATACATTTTAATATGTTTTGTAAGTGTAAATATGTATTAGATCTCCACTATCTCCTTTACTAAGGCTGGACTCTTATTTTGACGGGTTTTCTCGTCTACGGAGCTATACAGGTAATGAACAGCACACAGTTCTTCTGAGATATTTTGCAGATTTAAAGTTTGTCCGTTTATTAAGCACCCCCCGAAAAGGCATAAGATCTGTATGTATTTATTTACTGTTAGTTGTAATAAGTGTTTTGAGTAATTCACTGTATGTTGATGATAATGCAATGGAGAGAGAGAGTTTAATGCGCACTTCTTCTGCTCTGTATTGTTTAGCTTTTGTGGTGATTTTTTTTGGAGTAAAAACATCTCAGGTTACATATGTAACCATGGTTCCCTGAGAACAGGGAACGAGACACTGTGTTTGAATATGCTATGGGGAACACCATCACGTGAACCGGTGTCTGAAAGCAATTGTCAAATCCTACCAATCCTATTGGCCGGCTACAGCCTATGACGTCATCATAGCGCGACCCGGAAGTATATAAGGGGCGCCTAGAGAACCAGTCAGTGCCTTATCGTCTAAAGGGACTGTTCAGCAGGCAGCCCCGATGCATGGCTGGGAAACGCAGTGTCTCGTTCCCTGTTCTCAGGGAACCATGGTTACATACGTAACCTGAGACGTTCCCTTTCGAAAGGGAACTCTACACTGCGTTTGAATACGCTATGGGGAACGAAATACCCATGCCGCCATGCTGAGGGGAGTGCATGTCAAAAGGCTAGACAAACGTCAAAACTAGTAGCTTCCACTGAAGTGCTAGAACCACTCCCCCTATGGGTCACACATAGGCTGTCAGTGACAGCATTACCTATGGCCAACAGCTCAAGCTATAGGCCTCAAAGAGGCCTTCCACAGAAGGCCTACCAAGGCCGCTCAAAGGCTTCTGGAACCTGCTCCTTACGAAAAGAGGGTACCTTTAAGGGTACCCGAGGGAACCCTAGCCAGTCACTTGTCAGGGGAACGTACTCGACCCTGATTGCCACCAGGGAGGCCTGACCTGGTCTACTTTACAGAAACCTAGTCTTGGCCAGCAACCTGTCTGGTCACAGAGTCTCCAATCACATTTCTTCAGGGAAGATATCCAGTAAGAGTGACTGCAAAAGAGGCAGTAACTAACTCAGACCGGAGCGTAGAGACGGGCATCCCGGAAAGCAGGACTCAGCTTAGCACTTTTTACCCTTACTAATGAGGGGAGTAAAACTCTGCTCAATACTAGGATCTACTCAGTGCGTGATTATTTGCACTGAGGAGGCTGTGCACTCCAAAGGAACCCAACAAGGGGAGTACATAAAACAGCCTGGGGGCTGATCCTCAATAGGGAGGTCTCAGAGAAGCCTTCAACCACTGACCAGCTTAGGGAGCTAAGTACCATACAGAACAACCCTCAAACGAGGGGAGTACAGAGCTCGACCTAACAGATAAACCGTACTGTAGGCACAAAATCATGGAGGCCCAAGAGGGGGCCTGCCACATGACACAAATTCTACATGTGTAGAAATATATCACAGCAGCCTTGCTAAAGGCCAGCATGCACTAGTCTGCTTAGAGAACACCCAGAAATGGGAGGAGGAAGCTTAAAGGGAGGCCTGTGAAGGCCACACACCAGAACAGCTTGCTTGCTGATAAGCAAATCCAGCAGACTAGACTGAGGGTGCCCACATAACAGTCTACCTAACACAATCCGACGAGCAGTGCACTCAGTAAAAAACACTTTTTACTCTTTAATGCAAGAGGAGTACCACATACGCCAACACGTCCTGCAGGAGGCCCAAAAAAGGGCCTATGACTTCCAGACACGTGGCATCAGCTCACGGCAGTGTTCTAAGCTCTAAGGGAGCCAAGTAGAAAAAACAAACTTATCAAGTGAGGTTAACTAGCTTAATTCAACCTGAGCCAACATACCACCAGGTTATGTACTCGGTAAAAACACCTTTTTACTCTTAAAGCAAGAGGAGTACAAACCTACGCCATCATGCTCTGAAGGAAGCCCAAACGGGGCCTACAACTCAAAATGACACGTGGCGTCACTTCTAGTGGCAATTACTAGGCTCTCATGGAGCCACACATAGACCCTAGTGAAAAAAATAGTATACTTAAGCACAATTTATTTGTATGTACTTTAGTATAACTAAATGTACTTGTGGCATGCTATAAATTAGTATACTTAAAGTCTGCTAAATTGGAACAACTAATTTTGTACTAAATGTATTTTAGTTGTCCAAAAGCAGTGCTGAAGTTCAACTAAAGTTGTATTAAATATACTTGTTTGTGCTAAAGTTGAACTATTCCAAGTATACTTAAGTACACTTTAAATATACTCTTGTATTTAAGTTTTGAAATGCAGGATTCACTCAGCATAAACTTTAAATGTATTTTGGTGACATTAGAATTGCAATTCAATTATATTGTAAGAGTGTTGAACATACATTAATATTATACTGATAAACTTTTCGTGACTTTAAAACACATTGCAATGGCATTCCAAGTTAACTTGTAGTGTGCTAATGGCATCATTATAGTGTGCTTCAAATAGGCTACAATAAAGTAATCTTTATAAATAAAGTTACAGCTTTAGAATACGCCTTTTACAGACAGCCCCAGTATACCAGTAACTTACTTATCCAGTGAACATCAGTGAGACAATGGGAACCAGTACGGGCTGGAATCGAACCCGGGTCACGCGGACCGCTGTCGCACAAGAGCACTCGGCTTACCTGTTACAAGTACAGCTACAAGCGCACAGACATTATTAATGACAACTATTAATGACAGCACAAATTATATGGATTAAAAAAAACTGTGAATCACTGACAAAATTATTAATATAGACACAGTAAGTGGTGCGTGAAAATAAATGTGAAACGGCCTGTTGCTATACAACACGAACGTGCATTAAACTTTAAACTGTTTAAGAAATAAAACCATTAGATGTAACATTAAATATCAAGAATGTTTTGCTTCCACTTTACCTGACATTATCTGTCATTAACGCAACATGAAGCAATTGCATAAACCGGCACATAAGTTTTATTCTTGTGCACGCACTAAAACACAGACAGTTCCGTTCATTGGTGGAAAAATGTGAACATGCAGAACTGCTTGTGTTTCCGTGTGTGCGGATGAAATATAATCATCCGTAACATTTCTCTGCCGATTGTCTCTGCATGCTTCAACTCTCAATGCACCACAACTGCTCCTGACAAAAACACAATTAAATGATTTGGCGGTCTTGCATTAAGCTGCGGATTTATATGTGACACATAAATTAAAATGATTTCCTTTTAATGCAGTAAACATTTCTGGATTTATTTGACATTTTAACTTTCTGCGTTTTTTTTTTTTTTTTGCTCAGGATCAGTTTAATAATTAATTTAATAATTCATAATATTTTGACAGCCCAAAGGGCTGCAGTCCATATTTCAAAATGCAAATAAGGGCCATTAAAGTAGCATTGATGGGAAAAGTGTATTACAGTAGGTGCACTGAAGTGCAATAGGAATACACAAATGTAATAAAACTTCTGATCAGGTACGTGAATTTCTTTCACCAATTCAAACTGACTATATGTTGTTTTCTTTATTTGTCATAATTACAAATATTTACTTATGTAACTACTTTCTATATGTATGTATATCTGTTTGCAACCATGCAAAATTGTGAAAAGTGCTATTGAATTAAATTAAACAATAGCCTACCTGATATTCAAAGTGTGAGCAAATTATTTAAAAAGGTAAAGGTCATAATTATAAAACTTACTTATGCAACTCAAAACACATTTCCTGTAAACTTTTATCTAGGCCAATACTATTTTTTATACTAAGCAAGTAGAACTCAAATACTGTTCATTGAATTGGACATTTAATCATAACAGGTCAACATAGTATTCAACAAAAATAAATTACTTAAGTACTTAAAAATGTAACAAATGAAATCATTTATTTGCAAATTTCTCATGGTTATGTCTGAGCTGTAGGCAAAAGTTGGGTTTGAAAATTCTGCCCTTACAGCCAGTTAGCAGAAACAAACTAGATGTTTCAGTTCACGCCTCATGGTTTCTGTGGTTTGCACAAAAAGCAAGTCTCATATAAAAAATTATATAGCATCATCTAAAAATAATTTGATCATTTTTGGATTTGAAATACATGGTGAGACTTTCTAGACTCTAAAGTTTCCTTCTGACAAATGTGCCAAAGTCTGCAACACAGATTCCCAATAGTGTGCACTCCAGTGAGTTTGGTTGTTTAGCAAAAGTACAGCAAAACCAATTGTTGGTGAGTGTGATGGCATTGGCTTTATGACGTGTTCAAAACATATCAATCATTGTGGTTCAACCGATGGTAGGACGTTGGGGCAGGCCAATGGGGGTCAAGGTTTAGCTTCAGCAGTTAAGAGTGTTTTCAAGTCATGTCAGAAAGAAAGTATTTAAAATGCACATGAACATCAGCACAACTCATAATTATGAGTTTAGGTAGCTCTGGACTTTCTTAAGAGTTTCCGAGTTAAGTACGTGACGGTGAGAAAACATGTCAGAGGCAATGGATGCAGAGTCTGCCCTAGTGAAAAAACCCTACCAAAATGTATTTAAAATAAGGCCTACATTCCTTTCACACTAACTAAAAACCCATTAATATACAGTAGTCAACATTTGAAGTGGATCAAAAAAGTTAATCAAAGTTGTCCTTGGAAGGAGGTTTTAGGACAACTTTGATGAAGAGTTTTGATCCGCTTCAAATGTTGACTATTTACTGACATAAATATTTTAATTAAACTTTATTTGCAGTTCTTTACTGCACAATGCATATTTCTAAATATTAAGCCTAAAATGTTTAATATCACTATTGAATGCAAGATATATATACTTGTACTAAAGTATACTTGCAATAGTTCCACTTTAGCACAATCAAATATACTTAAGTATATCTTTAGTTGGACCTCAACACAAAAATACTTGTTCCAGTTTAGCAGACTTTAAGTATACCAATTTAGTATACTAAAAGTACAATTGCAAGGTATTTATATTAAGTACATACAAATGTAAATGCAATTGTAGTACACTTAGCATAAAATAAATGTATTTCAAACATATTTTAGTATATTTATTTTTTACTAGGGGAACCAAACTAATTAGTGAGGTTAACTATTAGCTCAGCCTGAGCTTAATATCAAACAACACATTCCAACAGGCAATGTACTCAGTAAAGCACTTAACACTCTTAAAGCAAGAGGAGTACAAAAAACTCCGCCAACATGTTCCAAAAAGGAGGCCCAGTTTGGGCCTGCTACTCCAGGAGACACGGGCATCAGCCAGTGGCAGTGTGAACACCCACAACAAGCCTGTGCCAACATGTTCTTAGAGGAGGCCCAAACCGGGGCCTGCGACTCCAGAAGACACGTGGCGTCAGCTAGTGGCATCTGTCTGAGCTCTAAGGGAGCCTAATCTGAGAACCAAACAGTAAAGTGAGGTTACCTAGCTAAACTCAACCTGAGCGTAAATCTACACATTCCAACAGGCAATGTACTCCGTAACAATACTGTAAACCCTGAAGTAGGGGAGTACAAAGAAATATGCTATCGTGCTCTGAAGGAGACCCAAAACCAGCCTACTACCTCAACAGACATGGACATAAACCTGTGGCAGTGTCTAAATTCTAAGTGAGCGAAACTCTGACCAAAAACATCCACCAACAAGAGCTTGTGACACTTACAAGCTACAGTGCTTAGAAAGAGAACTAGAACTTAAAGCATAAAAGTGATGCTTTGCCTTCATTCATGCCATCCTGAACACAAGGATGGATGCCTTATACCAACCAGAAGTTTGCACATCTGTACTGAACCCTAGGGAACGGGAGCTGGATAAAGCTGACACCGTTACACTCAAACTTAAATGTTAATTCAAAGGGTTCAAGGGGAAGGCAAACACAGTATGAATGAAAATTCTAGACAAGTGGGGCCTACGCAACACTAGCATTCTCTTATCCGCCTAAAGATAAGGGGCCTACCACCTGAGACAACGGCACCAGGGAGGCTAATGATAGCCTGCTACCTTAGCTGCTATCTATCTTGCATCTACACTACAAGGGGTAAAGGGCTTTTTGGCCTGACAACTCAGAAAGAGGAGGCCAGAACTAGGAAACTATACAACCTAACAAGGGAAGTAAAGATACAAGAGGGAATGCAAAGCAAACACCTAACCCTAGTTCTTAGCCTAGGCCAGCTAAGCTGTGAGCCCATAGGGCCACACATAATCATAGATCTGCCTGGGACTAAAACTCAGCCTACAAACTCATGAGAGAAAAGGCTACTCTAAACTCTAAATTAAGAGCTCAAAGGAGCAAAGCTCAACCCAAGCCAACAATGTCAGGCGGCCCAGGAGGCCGACACTAGACATAGATCTAACTGAAGTGAAGAGTGCTAACCTCAAAACAACTCTAGCTATAACCAGAGGAGAAGCTACTCTACCAATGGTGACTGTAAAGGCAGCCATTCTGTTTGCCAAGCCAAAACAATCGTTCAAGCCAACATAATTTTCCTCTCTACACGCCCAGGAAAACCCATACAGGAAAACTTAAGGTCAGAAATACTATAATGTAAATATAGACCAGCTTACCTTCCTGCGGCTCGAAGACCAAAGACTCCTATTGTATAAGGGATGGAATCTAGGGTCCTTTAAGCCTAAAGGAGCCTTTTTACTATCAAGCCAGAAGGTGGGCCATCAGAATCATATTCATCATGGGCCTTGTCCTCAGCCTGACTGTAAGGAAGCCTGAGCATGTAACATAAAAATTCCATGACCAGGAGGTGGAAGAAGAGAGGGTAGAAGAGAACTACCCTCGCAGAGAGGAAATCAATCACTGACGCTGCTGGCGTCTGTGGTTGATTACCTCCTTCAGGTCCTGTTTCTTCTTCCTAGAGTCCCGCCTTCTCTGGGACTTACTCCGAGGAGGAGGAGGAGGTGCCGAGAGGCAACACTGGACCTCTGGCCCTGTGTCCGATCCTCGAATCGGGACGGGCCAGGACCTCCTGTCTGTCTGGGCCCAGGATCGGATCTGAGTGGTATGCAGTTCTTGAACGCCACCGAGCGCGCCTTCGCCTCTCTGAACTTTCCCACCACCGCCTCGACGGAGGTACCAAAAAGTTTAGAGGGCGAAACCGGTGCATCGAGGAGAAAGCCCTTTTCTTTCTCCCCGATGTCAGCCAGGTTCAACCACAGGTGTCTCTCCGTGGCCACCATCACTGCCATCAATCTCCCAATCGAAGCAGCGGTTTGCTTAGTGGCCCAGAGAGCCAAGTCTGTGGTGCGGCACAGCTCTTCTACCGCCTCAGGGGACAGACCCTGCCCCTGATCCAGATCCTTCAGCAAGTCAGCTTGGTAGGCCTGTAACACCGCCATGGTGTGTAAGGCCGCACCAGCCTGACCCGCTGGCGCATATGCCCTGCCATTCAAGCCAGAGGTCACTTTAAGGGGCTTAGAAGGCAGCACCAGAGCTTTCAGTGTCGGGGCCTGCCCAGTGACGAGATAGTTCACAAACGTCTCGTCAATAGGGGGCATCGACACATACCCATGCTGGCTCAATCCCTCCACATCAGCGAAATTCGCCCGCTGATACAGATGAATATGAGCCGAATATGGGTTCTTCCATGCCTTCTCGATCTCCACATGAAGATCAGGAAGGAATGGAAGGCTCACAGGGGCTGCTTTGTTATGGCCAGAAAGGAACCGCTCGTCAAGCCGTCCGCGTGCGGCCCCTCTCTTAACGCGCTCCCATGGCAGCTACAGTCTGCCAGAAGCACGTTCCATAACTTCAAGCAGCTCCGCATACGCAGGGCAGGGAGGCTTTGAAGTTTCAGCAGGCTCACCTGCTTCCTCTTCAACAGCTATCTCCTGCTCTTTAGGGCTTTCAGCCAGAAGAGCACTCGCTGCTGGATCTGACGATTTATATTTATCAATATAAAATTATATAATGACCAAATACAACCAGAAACAAATGTTCAGTCAACCTGTGAAAGTTCATTCCCCGAGACCTGTTTTCAATTGTGCAGCGATTTGTACAGCCCCAAGCAGCACACAAAGCAGGCATTTTTCTCAATTCCAGTTATGAGCGTTATGGGAACGTTGCCCCGCACAATATGGCGGCGCTGTTGACGTACGGTCCAGCGGCCAATAGGGCGTCTAGTGTTTATTATGATGTCTATGTTCTAGCAGACCAATCACAGCGCTTGCAGTCCGTGTAGAATTGACGCGTTGTTACATTTTTGAAGAGGTGCAAGTCAGGCTACGCATGGTACACACAGCCTACGCCGTAGCTACGGCGTACACTCGACGCAGAAGTATAAATCAGCCTTAAGACACCAACCTCAGTTTACTATCATTAATTGAGTATTGTGAAACAAAAAAATGGTGTCATGATATTCATGAGCAGCATGCAGTCACCAACAGCTGGTGACACTCGCCAACAATACCCGTTTCATCGATATGCTATTCCTGGTAAGAATTTTATTTTAATTTTATCAAATGCATTATGTTTTCAGATAGATACAAAAATAGATGTAGGTGTATCTTTATCCCAATCATCTCAATGATAAAATGGGTCTCAGTCAACCTGAATTCACCCTATAGATTCCAAATTATAGTATGGTGGATGTTAAAAATAATCTATTGATACTTCTGTAATTTTATTTCTTTTTGTATTAATCTGAGATTTTAAATACTCATTATGAGGTTCTCTCGAAATAACGCACATTCTGCTATTCAATACACATTAGCTAGATGCAGAGTTTGGAAAATTGTTTGATGAAAAGGGCAAGACGTAATTCTGAAAATGGGAATACTAAAAGCCGGATTGTGGCTTTGGAGAAAGAGAATGTAACCTCCTAATTTACTGTTCGATCATCTTACAAACTGTAACAATAGTGAGTAATAATTAACTGCTTAAGTGCGTTATTGATCAGTTTTTACTTAAAGGGATAGCCTAATTCACCCAAAAGTGAAAATTATCCCATGATTTCCTCACCTTCAAGGTGCACCTTGATGCAATGTAGGAGTAGCGTAAGCTTTGACGCCTCTTGCTGTTCAAACAAATAGGGCTGGGCAACAAACTCAAGCTCCTCTTCTCTTGTATCGAAATCCTCCGACATTTCTCTTCAAAAATTCTCGTTTTATACTTTATACTAATTCGTGACCGGTGTTTTATTTTGCTCTCTCCTCTGCGCTTCTGCGTTCGTCAATACTTCATGCGTCATTTCAGAGTTCACTCTTTCGCCGTAAATCGATGCGTACGGCCGTCTGTCGGAAGCTAGTTATTTTAGTTTTTAAAGTTTTAAATATGGATATTTTTCGTACACAAACGCATCGCTTTGATTCAGAAGGCCTTTATTAACCCCCCGGAGCCATGTGGTTATCTTTTATGATGGATGGTTGCACTTTTTTGGGCTTCAAAATCTCATACTCTATGCCATTATAAAGGTTGGAAGAGCCAGGACATTATTTAATATAACTCTGATTGTATTTGCCTGAAAGAAGAAAGTCATATACACCTAGGATGGCTTATGGGTGAGGAAATCATGGGGTAATTTTCATTTTTGGGTGAATGAACCCTTTAACCCTTGAGCTGAGAGCGTTAAAGATGGAGGTTTTTTTTTTTTTTTTCCCCAAAAAAATGACACATTTTCTTAACCTTCCTAGTCACCCCAAGGGGCCAGCAACCACAGCTAGTCTGTATTGGAAACCTGACCAGTGAGGCCCGCCAGTTTGTCATTGTTGCTAAAATGACAAAGTTGCATTTCATTGGAAGAAAAGAGCCTAACCTGTGCCTTGGATAAATTGTTCAAGCTCTGCTGTTATCCCATATATGAAAAGTCAGTTGTATGTTGTTGTTGTTTTAAGGACTGTTAAAGTTATTATTTTGATGATTAATTTTAGGCTACTCATATGGTGTGGAAAAGATGGCACAGTACAGAAATTCCTTCTGGTCTGCCAGAATCCCGAGTGATATTTAGTTTTTTGGATGATCAGATCTACATTAATCCAAGATACCAAGTTATGAAGTGACTGAAATGATGTAAAGGGTTATCTGAAAAGAACTGTTTCTGCAGTTTGAGTTTTGTTTTTTATTTTTAATATGACAGTTGATGTGTTGAACTCAAAAATTGTTTACTTTGTGTTTTATTGTCTAAACTATTTTGTGCAAAAACACAGCACATTTTAGGTGTAAGAATTGAACACAGTCTGAGTCAGTTTTAACACATTCTTTCTAACAGTGTAACATAAACTGAAGGTGTCAAATTTTAAGTGGTTAACCCGGATAGACCCTGCTTGTAGATGCCTTAAGCACTCTATTAGAAAAGCTATTTTTTGCTACTGACAGCCATTCAAAAGTAACCGTGTGTTGTGTCTGACTTACTTTTACAAAGAGCATATTCATTTATACATTTTCAATATATCATAGTAGACGTTTACCAGTACTCAACTTTGTGTTGAGAGATCTTAAAAGCATGAAATGGATCTCTATGCTGCCTTTCATGTCAAGGCTCGTTTATTTTGGTGCCATGAGCCAATCACCGTCATCACGTTTTTTTTTTTTTTTTTTTAATTATTATTATTATTGCTTCTGCATAATGACTAATCACAGCCGAATTGATAGTCTCAAAGTTGTGTTGTAGGGTTCTGTGTTAACCGAGCAACCACAACTAACCGCCATGCACTGAAGTAATTACAAAGCTGATAAGCTGATTTTTGGTGACCTCTGCTGGAGACTCCTTTAAATAGACTCTAATTTAATAGACTAGAACTGTATGAGAAAATAGTGCCATGTAGAACAAACTCTTCTACAGAATGGTTTTATGAAGCTACTTTTTACCAAACCTAATGTGGATTCTCAAAGCAGATAGTCTGTAACTTCCTAAAACAGCAATGGCAGTTGGCCAACCCAAGGCTGGCATTAAGTGGTAAGTCCTTAGAACAGACTGTAGGTATAAAATAATGAAAGAATGTTTATTTTTTACTCACCAGTATCTTTCTTTCTTCAGTGAAACACAAAAGACGTTAAGCAGCTTTTTCGTGCAATACAAGAGCATGGTGATTTAAACGCCAAGCACGAGAAAAAAAAGAAAAAGTATCAATTTCTACAAGTATCACAAAAGTAGTGAATACAACTGGTATGTAATGTTCCAAGTATTCTGAAGCCATGTGAATGATTTGTGAGAGGTATACCTCGAGTCGTTTTTCACTGGAAGTTATGTCTGCCGTTGCCTTGAAATATCCATTGAAAAATGGCGCCTTTAGTTCTCGCAGGTCACGTGACCAATGATCGCAACCGCGTGTTATATTTCTTTCGGAGCACTGTGGCCAAAATTAGGCACCTATATATCCTAGCTATTTCTTGTGTATATGGCATACTAGTACCAGGGAAGAAGGGAAGGTTCGAAAATTTACGAAAACACAAATATGTAAATAAAAAAATAGGCCTAATTATAATAATTTTACTTTGCTTGATTTGTTGTTTCTTTATTATGGTAGGTTTTGTGTGCTATCAAATTTAAATTGGGCAAATGATGATATAAAATTATATTTTATAAATGCCAGATTGAGGCAAGTTGATACGTTTTAAAGTAAATAAAAAAAATTAAAAAAAATTATACACTTTATTAATTACATTATTTGTTGGCCAAAAGGTAGATTTTTTTATAATCTTTATTTTGTGGTTTTGTTAATTATTTTGTGCTTCATAATTATTTTTTTGACTTTGTTTACATTTTGCCCATAAGCATATTAAAGCATGTTCAATGATAATGGATTTCTTTGTAACAAGTTACCCCATGTAATATGCTAAAAACATGCCCAACTGTTTGGGCATATATATGGTAGGAAGGGTTTGAAATTAACATCCGCCAAATGCTGGTAAAAATCAGCTGTGGCGGGTAACGCTGTCAAATCACTAGCCAATTTGGCGGGTTACTTATTACGTTTACTCACTTTGCTGGGGAAGTTCGTGTTAGCCAAATCTGCGAGTCATCATGATATATTAAATACAGCGCATTGCGCAGAATCTGCGCATATCTGGCTTACTTGAACATACACGTCACTAGGCAACAAATAACGGCGTGCCTCTTCATTTGCATTGAAGCAATAGTGAAGATTAAAAAGAAGCATAATAATGTGGCGATACATTTGGTTAACAGAAAAGACATAATTTTCCAATATCCTACAAAATAAGCAGACCCTGGCTTATCCTGAAACCGCAGTTTGTTTTTTCCGCGTGGTGTTTGGTGTTCTTTGTAGGGGACAGCAGGGGCGAAAGTACCATTTTTCAGAAAAACTTAATTTTAAAAGATAATGTTTTAGACAGAGATATAACGTTATTTTTGCTGTGGTCAATAACTCACAAGTGTGGTCTATCAATACCAGGTGGTATTTAGTACAAAACGACTTCAAGCATAATTTTACTATGAAGTTGCACATTGTTACTTTTGACCCCGTCTGTTGGGACGAAAGTAACAATACAAGCTAGATTTTTTGTGTTACTCTTGTTTTTATTAAATATAACCGGATTATGACCTTGTTACTATGTAACTGCAAACACATTTTTTCCTTTATCTTTGAAAAAACATGTACATTTTACTGTATTGATCTGTCCACCTAAAACAAATTTTTGGTGAAAAGGATGAGGAGATGGCTGGATGACAGGATTTTGTTTGAATAAGAAAGGAATGTATGAAATCCAGATTTTATTTTGTGTGTGTATATATATATATATATATATATATAAAATATAAAAGCTGTGATGTAGTTAATCTGGTTTATTTATTTATTTATTGGCTAGTAGAAGTTCTGAATGGCCAGTAACTTAAAATTTTAGTAGCCAAATCGGCCGGTGAGTGAAAAAGTTAATTTTAAACCCTGATGGTAGTCTATTTTTTAAAAGCTTTTTGTAGCTTGTGTGTCTCTATACATAAATGTACTTCACATCTTCACTAAATCGCTTGTATCCATTAGTATTCTTTATCTTCATTTATACAACCTGCACTTGACTGTACAGACAACATCTTTATAAGCATGTTTTTGCCTCTAAATATAGTTAAGACGAAAGGAAATGTCACTTAATTTTCCCCACAGAAATGAATTTGTGGCTGGTAACCAGGGCTTTCCCCATGGATGAACGATCCCTACCTTGCCTACTGTTTCCACCTGCCTTAGCTATTGCCGCATCTCTGTGGTATATGAACCTGAGAGGCTTTTTTCATACCTTAGTTGCACAGCGGCAGTAGTTTCTGGAAGGTCTGGTATAAAAATGATAAAGAATTGAAATGGCATTTAAAAATCATAGGATTCTAAAAATAATTTCGATTTTTTCACTGAGCACAACACTGTCCCTCTATCTGCTGAACTACATAAGGACGAATTACCCTTCTCATGGCAAACTGGAATTGAATCACTTCCTAAAGCAGGATATTGGAGAACTACAGGCTTGTTCTGCTATTATCCGAGGAGACATGGACGGAGTGGACAAGGACATTTTCAGGAATTTCTTGGCCTCAAAAAAAAGAACATCCCTGCTATCCGAGTCATTCTATCTCAATGCAACCAAGGACTGTCAATCCTATATCCGAGACAGAGGGTTTCTGATGATTTCTCTCAGTAAAGAGGAGAAAGATTTTCATATTGCTTACTCCATGGTGATCCATGAGAAGATTGAGATGTTTGAAAGGCTCTTAAGAGCCATTTACACTCCTGACAATGTGTACTGTGTTCATGTGGATCAGAGGTCTCCTGAGATCTTTAAAGAAGCAGTTAGGGCCATTGCGTCCTGCCTGACAAATGTGTTTGTGGCCAGCAAACTGGAGAATGTGATCTACGCCTCCTGGTCTCGAGTTCAAGCGGACATCAACTGCATGCAGGATCTGCTCAAGTCACCTGTCCAGTGGAGGTATCTGCTCAACACCTGTGGCACTGATTTTCCCATTAAAACCAATGCAGAAATAGTTGAGTCTCTAAAACACCTGAATGGAAGGAACAGTATGGAGTCCGAGGTCGTAGAGTCCAAAAACGGGCGCTGGCAGTATCATCACAATGTTACAAACGTTGTGACTCGGACCGATGTTAAAAAGTCACCCCCGCCAATACAGAGCCCTATGTTCTCAGGAAATGCTTACTTTGTGGTTTCAAGAGAGTTTGTGGAACACATCTTTAAAACCAAAGAGATTCAAGAATTCATGGAATGGGAGAAAGACACATACAGTCCAGATGAGCACATGTGGGCTACGTTACAGCGGATGCCTTCAGTACCAGGATCCAACCCTCCAAACAGAAAGTTCGACCAATCGGACATGAACGCAATTGCTCATCTAGTGAAATGGAGCTACCATGAAGGAGATTTAAAGAAAGGGGCTCCCTATCCACCATGCACTGGGATGCACAGACGGGCGGTGTGTGTCTATGGAGCTGGGGACTTGAAATGGATTGTGAGGCAACACCATCTTTTGGCAAACAAGTTTGATCCAGAAGTAAATGATGTAGCAATCAGATGTATGGAGGCTTTTTTAAGGTACAAAGCTATTTATGGTCGATCATTACTAACAGTTGATAAATCTGACATTATTTAATAATGCCAGTACAGTAGTGATTTTTCCATTTTTTTTTTCTTTAAATACTGTCAGTATGATTTTTTTATTTAAATAATCATAAATGTTTATTTAGTTTTTTAACTCTATACCTTATTGAGAAGATACAAATTGATCTATGCTACTACTACTATATATTGTAAATGTATTAAATATTTTTATATTACATAAAATGGTCTAAATGTGTCATTCTATCCATATATATATATATATATATACACCATTTACAGATATCAACTGTAAATGTAAACATTTCTGGCCTGAATCTTCGACATTACAAAGTTGGTACTCTGGAATATGAAGGACAAGCAAATATAATTTGCACAGTTTTCTATTTTGTTCTAAAGGAGCTCATAATAGAAGTACAGATACCACTGTGTATAAAAGCACTTCATCATGTCCTGTTCTCTGTAAGGGAAATGCTGACACAATATTGAATAACGATTGCAGTGTTGTATAGTATTCACGATGACAATGCGATTTTTGTGTGGAAGTTTACTTGCAAGAACATACACAAGAATCCCACCCTCCCAAACCATTAATGAATGTGAATTGGAGAAATGTTACTGCTTCAATACATTTTTGATTGTTTCCTTACTGTCTTCTTTCTCCACGTTCTCAAATCAAACAAGACATTCAGCAGTAAACAATATGTGGTATAACTATGAGATGTTCAGTGAGCAGATGACAAACAATGCCAGACTGTGGCCCTAAAAAAAGCATTTCAGTCATAAAAATATATTAATCTTTCTCCTTTATCGCCTTTTGATATAAATATAGATATTTAAATGTATTGTAATGAAGAACATGCATCGACTATTTCGAAAACAGAGTGCCTTAACTAAGGGCAAGATATAAGAACTAGAACATGTTGACAGTATCTACTTATTGAAATGATACATAAAAGGTTATTAAAAATGTTTAACGCACAGAAACCAGATGCCATCTGACAGGTGTTTGGCACACAAATGCAACAGGCAGAAAAAAGGTCATAAAGTAACAGGCAGTCGCAGCTTTAAAGGGATAGTTCACTCAAAAATTAAAAAATCTGACATCATTTACTCACCCTCATGTCGTTCCAAACCTATATGACTCTTGTGTGGAACACAAAAAAAGGAGATATTTAGCAGAAAGTACAAGTTGCTCTATTCCATTCAATGAAAGTAAATGGGGACCATGGCTATCGAAAAGAGCAGCTTGGACATTCTGCTAAATATCTTCTTTTGTGTTCCACAGGGGGAAAAAAAAAATATATATATGGATTTGGAATGACATGAGGGTGAGTAAATGATGACTGAACTTTCATTTTGGGTTGAAATATTCCTTTAAAAGGCACTTTTCTGACATCAATATCTTGCGTTCTCCAGTTAAAAGAAACCCAATACATTCTTTTATTCTTCCAGCTTCTTCAGCTCTTCTTCTGACTCACTCTGGCACTGCAGCAGTTGCTATCTCCACTTTTCCATGCATGTCCTTGTCAATCCTAAGAAGAAAAAATAATGATAGGGATAAGAACTAAAAGCATATCAACACTTCAGTTTAATTCGAAAAGAACAGCTTTTGATTTTTTCCTCACACAATTTAACACAGAGACAACAAAAAGATGGTCTCATGAATTTACACTCAAAGGTTTAGTTTGATCACCAAGACAACTTTTCGATTGAGGTTAAAAACATTGTTATACAAACACAACAAGCATTTAAATCAATTAATGTGAAACTTAAGTCAGTTGATTCTGCATTGTTCATTGTACAAACTGGCTAAAAACATTTTATGAAGACAATTTGAAGCTTGTGCACATGTTAAGCTGGTGTGGGTGGTTTTCAATGTGTTGCCATAAGGTTGCTAAGAAGTTCTGTGTTATGATAAGGAAAACAAGGTATTTGAAGTGTATTCTGACTCTAACTCTCAGTTTTTTCCCTACTATGAGATTTAAACAATGCATTCTTTGATGTGTAGTGGGACATGCAGTGAGAAGTGAGAATGTGCATCAGCCAAGCATGCATTTGAAAAAAAAAAAAAAAAAAAAATGTAAACCACCCGTGACTTAACTGTTCAAATCCTTCACCATAAAGTCTGATTTACTGGCATGGTCATACATACCATACTAACAGCGGCAGAACTGAGAGGACAGAACGTCAGAATCTAAATCTGTGAGACGTTCATTGCAAACACAAGCAAGTTAGTGCATTTGGCCATAAACCTGAATTAAATTAATAACAGTTATTTGATGACTCAGATTTGGAGTATCACTAGCCTCCAATGTTCTGTCTGAATACACTTTCATGCAGACCAAAACAATTCACTGCTGACTCAAATGTAGTGAAAAAAGCTATAGAATTATTGAATTTGAGCTAAATAAGTGTTTCAACTGGATTTTATATATGGCCACTTTATTAGGTACACCTTGCTAGTACCCGGCTGAACCACATTTGCCTTCAGAACTGCCTTATTTCTTTGTGGCATAGATTCAACAAGGTGCTGGGAACATTCCTCCGAGATTTTGGTCCAGTTTGCCAAGCAGCGCTGGCAATAACGCACCTAAAAACTGTCAATCAACACATTAGCTGCGTCTGAAATCGTACTTCACGACCGTTGAAAAAGTACGTTCTATCTAGTACGAATGCATGTAGTATGAATGAAATCTGGATGTACTACATCTGCCATGTTGTTACTGTCACATGACCTACCAGCATCAGTTACGTCCCTTCAACTCTATTCACAAATCCTCTCCTGTGGCCTCATGGGATAGTAAAGTGTCCATCGTATGCGCTCTTTAGAATCTCACCGGAAGTAGTAAGTCATCCGGGTACTTTTCACCTACTGTTTTTCGAATACTATGAATTCGGACATACTATGTTCGTGTACTGTTTTTTGCGTACTATATAGTAGAGAAGTATTTGATTTCGGACGCAGTGATCATCTCACATGCACACTGTAGTCTTGCGTGGCATATAACAGAGATGTTAAAATTAATGTTCACATAAGTGCCGTCATTCAGCCTGTTCACAATATGTTGTAACGCGTTTAGGCAGCCTAAAATCATTATGGCTTGAAGTAGGCTTGCTGCGATAGATGGTGTTGCGGCTGAACATTGGCTGATATTATCACTTGCCCACCACGGCACCGCCCCCCACCATCGTTTAGATTTTTTATAGTAACAAAAATCATTTAGTACAGTTAGAGAACAGACACTACAATTAAAAACTAAACGTGTCTACACAATTCAGCGTGAGCGAATGAGAGTCGCAGCACAGATCAGCAGCAGGAGTCAGTTTTCACCTCACTTTGCCTCACTCTTGACTGACAAGAAGATGGCGGAAGATTTGGTTTCAAAGCGAAATATAAAAGCGACAATTTAAGCGAGTTCGACATTGTACTGTTTTGTTGTTGTGTTTTTTCATTAAGAATAATAATAAACCCGTTAGACTCCCCTAGAGTTAAACAGTTGAGTTTTACCGTTTTCGAATCCATTCAGCCGATCTCCGGGTCTGGCGGTACCACTTTTAGCATAGTTCATTGAATCTGATTAGACCGTTAGCATCTCGCTCAAAAATGACCAAAAGAGTTTCAATATTTTTCCTATTTAAAACTCGACTCTTAGTACACGATGTAACTACAGAAGAGTCGAGTTTTAAATAGGAAAAATATCGAAACTCTTTGGTCATTTTTGAGCAAGATGCTAACGGTCTAATCAGAGTCAATGAACTATGCTAAGCTATGCTAAAAGTGGTACCGCCAGACCCAGAGATCGGCTGAATGGATTCGAAAACGGTAATACTCAACTGTTTAACTCTAGGGGAGTTGGAAAATGAGCCTATTTTCAAAAAAAGTGGAGTGTTCCTTTAAAAGCATTAAACAATATGTGCAACTGCAGACAAAAAATATAAACACCAAAAGCATTTAAGCTCAAGCAGCGCGAACGGGAAAAATGCTAATAAAGCAGACAGTGGCAGTTATCGTACAAAACGTACATAATACACTCGAGTATGGTTATCATGTTCATATTGTTTCACATGTTCATGTTGAAAAAAAACAATAATATCCAAATGCTCAGGTGAGAAAACGAGCTGCGCTGACAGACGTTGCAGAGACACAAAGATAATGATAATACATAACGGTACGCTAAGCTAAGTTTCTAACAGCAGCACTTTGTGTTTTCTGTTCGTAAATATGTCTCCCTCGACAAAACTTAAAGGAAGCATACGTCTCAAAATCATTTTGCTATCAGACAAGTTATCTTCTTGGCTCACTCGGGGGTACAGCTGTGCTTACCTGTCGTGAATGCAGTGATGGACAGCTGTCTTTCCTCATTCGACGGTTGTTTTGATTTCATGTGCTTTCTCAATATGGTGGTGATATTATGGTAACTCGGTTTCATTAATTCATTTGATCAAAAGTAATTCCATTTTGTAAGATCATTTTCATCCAAGTAATTCCAAACTTCGCGAGGCAGACGTCAACATTGTGACGATCAAATAAAATAAACGTGTTAAATACGCTCCACAGCGCCACCTAGTTGTATTTAGTTATAACTGAGTTTTAGTGCTTAGGATTTATCACGGTTTCACTGCATTTACGGCCAGCAAAGCAACATAGTAAAATTCTAATAGTATTTTTATTTTTCGAATATTAATTACAGATCGAATATTCGACTATTTGTGACACACCTAACTTCAGTAGATCGTCTTGACCATGTCTGGATGCCTAAATGTGTTGAGCTGCTGCCATATGATTGGCTGATTAGATATCTGCGTTAACGAGTAGTTAAACAGGTGTACCTAATAAAGTGGCTGGTGAGGATATATTATCTGGATAATTTAAGAGCTTAGTAAAGAAATAAAGAAAGAATGCATGTTTTTTCTTCTTCTTCTTTTTATGTCATACCTTGACAGTTTTTTTCCCCAAAAAAATTAAATAAAATGTTGTCCAGTCTTTTGGATCTCCCTGTACTTTTTTATATTATTTCTGTGTTTTAAAGGGTTAGTTCACCCAAAAATGAAAATTCTGTCATTTATTACTCACACTCATGCCGTTCCAGAACCGTAAGACCTTCGTTAATCTTCGGAACGCAAATTGAGATATTTTTGTTGAAATCCGATGGCTCCGTGAAGCCTACATAGGGAGCAATGACATTTCCTCTCTCAAGATCCATAAAGGTACTAAAAACATATTTAAATCAGTTCATGTGAGTACAGTGGTTCAATATTAATATTATAAAGCAACGAGAATATTTTTGGTGCGCCAAAAAAACAAAAACAAAATAACGAATTATTTAGTGATGGCCGATTTCAAAACACTGCTTCAGGAAGCTTCAGAGCATAATGAATCAGCGTGTCGAATCCGCAGTTCGGAGCACCAAAGTCACGTGATTTCAGCAGTTTGGCGGTTTGACATGCAATCCGAATCATGATTCGACACGCTGATTCATTGCGCTCCGAATCTTCCTGAAGCAGTGTTTTGAAATCGGCCATCACTAAATAAGTCGTTATTTTGTTTTTTTTGGAGCACCAAAAATATTCTCGTCGCTTTATAATATTAATATTGAACCACTGTACTCACATGAACTGATTTAAATATGTTTTTAGTACCTTTATGGATCTTGAGAGAGGAAATGTCATTGCTCTCTATGTAGGCCTCACGGAGCCAACGGATTTAAACAAAAATATCTTAATTTGTGTTCCGAAGATCAACGAAGGTCTTACGGGTGTAAAACAGCACGAGGGTGAGTAATTAATGACAGAATTTTCATTTTTGGGTGAACTAACCCTTTAAGTTAAAAATGCTAAGTGCTAAAAACATAGTAGTTTTTAGCATAAAATGAAATGGAGTGTACCGAAAAAAAAGACTAATAAATACATCACGTTGTAAGGAAATGAAGTCTCAGATGTTTGTTTGTTTGATTTTTATGATAAACGCCACAACTATCACTGCAACAGTGATAGGCAAAACCTCAGTGGATTTTATAATGAAAGGTCAATGCTGGAATTTCAGAGCAAGTCAAAGCTTATCACTTTGGAAATTTGACAAATTGTACTCAATGTAAAATTAAAAAGTGCAAAACAGCTGCATTTACAACAAATAATTATAGTTAGATGGCGCACACACAGAAGGAATTTAGCATCTTGATGACAATCAAGGATTAAAAGAAGCTCAAAAAGCAACTTTTGGGCCAATGACCAAGTATAGGTGGACACTTAATAAAGCCAAACGCTTATTTGTTAGTTTCGTGCATTTCAGATAAAGTCTACAGAGATCTGGCAGGGATCTCTGGAATGAAAATACAGATACCTTTTACGTTTTTTCCTATTTTTTTCTTCGTCAAACCTTAGAGGAAAGGCAGGGAGAAGGGGTTAGGGCATAGAGAGTTTCTGAAGATACCACAGCCAACAGAAACTAGTACTTAGCAGCAGATCAGACTTTCAATAAAATAATTACGAAGCTGGAATACTACTGAGAGAAGAAAACAGTATGGAAACTTCAGTTATGGAAGGTAATTTAGGTATTTAGCATAGCTTGTTCAGTGAAATGTATTTACAGTAGAGACTGATAATTTCCTGTCAAAACAAAACAAAAACCAAAGGAAGTAGTGTTCTAACAGGCAGGAGGAGGGATACTTACTGTTTAATGCAGTCTGGTATGGAAACGTACTCCATCGGGACAAGCTCAGCCAGGTCTGTCAGGCTGTACACATACTTGATTTTCTGGCTAAATTTTGAGCTGTAATTGGAAGTTTTGCATTGAATAAGGCTGCATTAAGATATAAGGTCATTGCAGAAAATCAGTATACATATCTGAAGATAACTAGAAAAGGACTGACCTTATAAAAGGTTTTGTGAGGGCCAAGAGGGTGCGAATAAACCAGGACGGGTGCACAATTATCAAAGACTTCAAATTCTTCCTTAACCTTTAACAGAATAAGGTTGTGCGAACATAAAATTAGAATTTTGTTTCCAGGGTTCAGAGATTGTATATATTAAAAGTTTGAGAAAATGTTATTAGTCATTTTTCTAAATATTACAAAAAATTAAAATTATTAAATATATATTAAAAGGAATAGTTCTAATGTCAAAATATACATTTTATAGTATAACAATATAATAATATAACAAAAAACAATGTATTTAAATTTAAATCATTCTTTTTTTAATTTATTCAAATGTTCATTATTATTAAAGTGTTTTTACACATTATTGGTAGTTTAAAAGCTGTACAGTTTACACATCTTTCTGGGTGATTTATGTTTGGAATGAAATGAGAGTGAGGATAAAGACAGAATGTTCATTTTTGGGTGAACTATCCCTCTAAATTACTCAAATTAAATTCGGTTAGTAAACACCGTCAAAGAGATTCTCACCTTCGATCTATTTGCTGATAGCACTTCCTGAGCCAGCCCACGCTGGGCATCTTTCGGCGCGAGGTGGCTCCGTTCAGGTATACAATCATATAGTTCTCAGCTACAAGCAGTTCTAGGGTTCCTATGACATACCTGAATGATACACAAAATGTTAGTTGCAAAACTACCTGAGGTTTGAAGCATCAGGACGAAATTTTGGCAAATTATCAAGAGGTACATTCTCAATAGCATATTGTTCAATGGTTTGACAGTCACTTTTAAATCAAGCAGCTTTCTGTTGGACAACAAGCCAAATCCACGTAACCCACTTGAAAATTTTCAAAATCTGCATGGGTAAACATTTCGCCCTCGCGCGATATCTAGACATGCCAGTTAGTTCAACAGAAAAACTTGAATCATTGGTCTCCAAAACAAACAAAAAAGAGCCTCAGGTGGCACAGCTATGGACTACGGAGTCAAAATCACGATGCATATTGTTGGGGGGAAAAAGACATTACTGCAAAAGGGGAAAAAAAAGCTGTATGCTGTTACTATAACCCAAGAATTGCGATATTTTGCATATGAAAATGTCAGGAGTGTAAGATCCAATCTGATTGGCTAAATTCTACATGTCATATTTATTAATTTTAGTCAATCATATTCTGAATTAAAAGGCATCTCATTTTAGTCGATGGAAATAACATTGTAGTTAATGAAAATAATCCATGAATGTGTGTTGATGAGATTAATACTGTATATAGTGTTCGTCGACGAATAATTTATCATAATTTTCGTCAACGACATTTTTTCACGGACGAAAACGAGACAATGACTAAATAAAAAACAGTTTTGAATGACTAAAACTATGACAAAAATCTACTATCGTTTTCGTCAACGAATAAAAACGAGAGAAAAATGATAGAGAGGGACAATTTGGGAAGATATCCAGTCAGGACTACTGTCCTGTGTGGAAGATGCGCACATTTGAAATGTAACGAGCTGATCTAACCATGGGAAAACGCGGCGCTGTTGCGTGCTCTACAGGCTCGCCCAGCAGCACTTCAGATTGCTTCGCAATCAATGAATAGCGCACATTTATGCCAAGTGATTACTTACAAACTAATGTTGATGAATTATGACAGTGTTTACTACATGATGTTTATATGGTAATATGTTTTAGACAGTTTTAAGAATGCATATTTTATCTCCCTCGTCTGAACTTAAATGAGCAGCCTGCTACAGTGCAGGCTGTAGACACTTCAGAATAAGAGTCACAGGTGTATTTCGGGATGGTTTATAATGATTTTTTTTGTCCTGGTCATTAGTGTTATTTTGTTTAAATTAAATACAGTTTATTGTGTAATTTAATTTCCATTTAATTCATAGTAAACTATTGTAGCTTCTGTCACAGGAAGGAAAGACTAAGAATATTATTTGACACATTATTCAATATATAGATTTTATAAGTATAAGGGTTATTACAGTTAACTAAAACCTAAAACCATAAAAAAAACTTGTTACTTGAAACAAAATAAATGTTAACTGAAATAAAAATAAATAAAAAATCATCTAATTTCCAAGCTTTAGCTTAACCTGATGTACTAAAATAACTAAAACAGAAACACAGACATCTAAAAGCAAAAACTAAAAGACAAACACACAAAAAAAAAAAAAAAAAAAAAAAAACTTAACTAAAATTACAATTAAAGCAGAAAAACTAAAAATCAAATCTAATCAATTTTAACAAAAACTATAATAGTACCTCAATGATAAGTGTGTCAATCCCTGACAAGTACTGAATTGAGCTCTCTTCCGTGTTTTTTTTTTTTTTCACTTAAACGGTCAAAAACCGTCCGCTTTGGCGAGTAAAGTACAGTTGGTTGTCTTAAGTGAACATGAACAGTTTGGAGAATATCAGATGTATATCAGTGTATTGGATCTGTGTATTGTTAGAGAAATGCTTGCTTAATGCATTACAATTTATCTAAACCCTTTAGATTTTAGTCGACTAAATGATATTAAGTCGACTAAAACTAGACTAAAACTAAAACAATTTCCGATGACTAAATATGACTAAAACTAAATTAAAATCTGCTTTAAAAATCAAAAACTGACAGGTTTTTATCTGTCCAAAGTTGAAAAAAATCTGTTTACAAGTGATTGGTTGCATTTCAGAGGAAAAAAATAGCGTCTCAATTCACTCAAGTTTCATAGTCCTTGAAAAACACAAAAATTGCAATTAGTAGCAACACATATTTGCCTTAATTTCATCAGTGTTGTCTGTACACTATTTTTGCAAAGACTACTGGAGAACTATTTGACTGTAATTGGTCACTTTACACTTCACTATTTTAAAGTGTTCTTGTCAGGAATAAGGGTTTACACAACAATGGTATACTAAAAATGAAAATAATCCCTGTTCACACGGATCCACAAAAATGACTAAAAACGCTGTATTATTTATGCCAGGCCAGTAGTTGGCGATGTCACTTTGTAAAGAAACACTACGCGCCTATAGACTGAACACGTAATACACATGAGGTCACCATTTTCACAAATTTGCATTTTTGTTGTTTACATGGAGAAGATAACGGTACGCTTTCAAAAGTTTGCGTTTTCAGGCCACCAAAATGCCATTGTCTTGTAAATTAATGGCCAAAACATAAAAAGTTTACCATTTTTAGTTGAAAATGGTGTCCTGAAAATCGGTCATGTGGAACATCACAAGAAACATCTAGAACTCACTTGAAAAGATTGTCCATGATGTATCTGTAATTTGGTTGATTGCTCTCAGGCATAAAGCAAACAGCAAAGACGATGATGGCATTCAATCCATCGCCATAGTAACCTGTGAAAAAGGGGAACCATGTTTGAAAGTGGCCACTGGAAGACGTTTGAAGGTTAGTTTGCACTTTTACAGCTATTAAACAAGTTGACTGATCAGCTCATTGTGGAGTCTGTGTAACTGTTCATTATATAACAGCATGCAAAAGAGGCGTTTAGAATGAAAGCAACAGCTGTTTGTTTGCAAAAGGGAGGAAGTGGAAAAAGAGGAGTGACAGACGGTAACAGGCGCTTCTGCCTGAAAAGGTGATCTAGAAATGCCACAAAAATGTATTTGGTTTCACCCACTGACAGTTTGGAATTCACTTCCTGAATGGTGCAAAAAGAAAACATCCTTGTATAAATAACACACAGGGAACACTGGCATGGAAATGTGTGGTCACTGACCTCCATGGCTGATAACCCTCTTGTAGGGCTCAATGGCCTTCATGTCCACTCGGTGCTCCTGTTCTCCGATACGGAAAACTCTCCAGCGACGGCCCTCCTCCCGTTCCTCTGTGGTGGCGTACTCCTGCACCGACTCCACTCCTTTACGCAGCAGGTCTGTGCTTTTGGGTTTTGGGAGATCATCTGATGAGGGAAATAATGGGATGTTTTCTATTTAATATTTGTTTTTTTTTAGTGTATGTGCGGCGTTTTCTTTCAGGGTTCAGTTCAGTGACTGTATGGTTGGGAATGATGCTTTACCAATACAGTTCAAATGAAAAATAAATAAATAAATAAAAACATGTTCACTTCACAGTGCATTAACTAATGTTAACAAATACAACTCTTGAGAATGTTAGAAAAAAATAATAGATGTTACCTTTGTCAAGGTCCATCTGGTGCAATTATTTTATAAAGGAGTTTTAGGTCATTTGACCCATCTCATACTATACCTCATACCTCTAAGCAACAGTTATGATTAGAGGATAAAGAAAAGAGGACAGGATATGACATGGTTAATTTGTACATCACTGTAATGTTCAATCATTGTTTAACACTTATGGCACTTTTTTCCAAGTCTTCATTTCTTTTTATAAATATCGTGGACTTTATATCGAGGTATTATCGTATCGTGAGATTTTTATATCGTTACATCCCTAGTTGCTATTAAACATAAAAACAAAAAAAAAAACATAACTATGATAAAATATACTCTTTTATACGTGTACATGTCTCTATAATATTCTTAAACTGTCTGTAGCACAAACGTTGGCCAAAAAACTCAGGTAACATCGCACATATATTTCTTCAATGGGGAATAATCCAGAATCCATTTCAAGATGCTCCGTGAATATGTTCCAAGATGGCAGATTAAAGGGAATTACATGTATTTTATTCAAGTATGACAGAAACGACAAGGATTATTTGCATGTGCAATGTATTTTCTGAGCTTTTTAAAAGTATGCAGCGGTTAGCTTAGCAACATGCTAATATAAGACTACAGGAATCAACTGTATGTGTAAGTTATTTGAGCTTTTCAAATCAGTCACTTCAAGTTTGATTGATATACTGTCTTAGAAGGGAGCTGTCTATGTAGACAGTAGGTAACAGTAGATAGTGAGGCAGCTAACTAGGTTTTGGAACAGAGCTAATGCTAATACCCCAGTGCCTACATACATGCTAGTGAAAATATATTTAAGTTCCTAACAGCTTATTATAGATACAGCTGTTATAACGTTTAAGAACCCTTTCACTTTCATGACAGTTTCTTAAAACACTAAAGTACACTTTGTAATAATTTCAAATTATATGTTTTACTTTAAAGTACATTTGAAAACATTATGTTGCAATAATCATTTTTTGTGCTTTAAAGTACGCAAATTTTGATGTGTTGACAAACATACTAAAGCACATATAAAGTACCTGATTATAATTTTAACTGTAGTGTGTTATTAGATATAACTTTTAAAATGTATATATTTTAAATGTACTACATGTATAAATGTGTAATCTATTTAAATACATTACTTACCAGTTTCAATAAAAATGACATTAAAGTATATTGTAGTTTACCATAAATGGTTGTACACTTTAACCATATTATGAAGTTAAATATAAAGATGTACTTAAGTGATTCTAAGTGTCAAGAAATTGCATTTAATATGAATTTAAACTATAATACATTTTAATTTAATTGTAAATAACATGCAATTAAGTGTCTGAAAAGTACTAAATGCCAAATTCTTTTTCACCAGGTAAAGCTGCAGTGTTTTTGCCTTTCAAAAAGTGATTTAACAAAAATTATCAGGACACCAAAATGAGGATGATTAACAGAATCAGATCTGATGAGATTGGAGGAAAAACCATGCACAAATCAAAATCCAACCATCAAAATTTTCCAACACAAAAACAATGGATAACGTCTGATTTGTAGTGCCATTTCAAACAATACCAAAAGGGTGATATCTCAAAAAGAAAATGAAATCAATGCTGTAGGACTTGATCAGGGAGTAAAAACATCCAGTCAGGTAACCTTACCACAAACCGCAGGCCTGTAGCCTGTCTCAAACCAATGAGAAGAAACAATCCTTCCAGGATATAGAGAAGAGAGCAGCGGGACAGAAAAACAAAACAAAAACACATAATACTGTTTAACTAAAAGTTTTTGCACAAAGCTGGTCTATGAAAAGATCTCTGTGCTGTTAGTAAGGAACATTTCTACAGGATCAGAAAGACAAGTTTGCAAAAGGCTGCAAAATGACTAAATTCGATTAGTCGCTGTTAGGGATTATGCAATGTTAAACCATTAACATTTAAAGGTTAAACCATCATCATACCTTCCCACTCAAACTCGTTGCTGTTGTCTGAAGGGGTGTCTATATCATCCAGGTCCAGTTCTGTACTCTCATCCAGCTCATCTGACAGGACCGAGCCTTCACTGTGGTCTAGATTTAGGCTGATTTCCGGAGCCAGAAGTTTCTTTTTAGTTTTCTTTGCGCTGTTTAGTCCGTAGGATTGTGAAGCTGCAATTTAAGTCAAAAGAACAAAAGCTAAATAATCGATTCCTGACCATAGTGACAAATAAATAATTCTCTCTTTAAGTATATCATTATGGCTTACCAGGTGCTCCTTCACCAGAAGACCCAGTGAAAAGCTCCTCATCAAGCTGAATATCTTCCTCCTCTGGGAGAGGCCTGGCAACCCAAATAAAAAATAAAAAAAAACACTCAAACTTATATTGTAATATAATTAAGCTTGGGCAGTATGACTGTGTGTGTGTGTTTATATATGGATGTGTGTCAGATCCGTGTCATATGCATCAGGTCTTAAAGTGACAGCAGCCTAATAAAACTGCTACTGTCTGTCATTAATGTTAATCAAACAACAAAAGAAAAAGAAAAATCACTCCCTGCTAAAAATCCTTAGTGTTGAGTACAGCTAAATGTGACATTAATTATAATGGGCTTATGTGAAGATTGTTTATTAAATTACAACCCGAATTCCGGAAAAGTTGGGACGTTTTTTAAATTTGAATAAAATGAAAACTAAATGACTTTCAAATCACATGAGCCAATATTTTATTCACAATAGAACATAGATAAAATAACAAATGTTTTAAACTGAGAAATTTTACAATTTTATGCACAAAATGAGCTCATTTCAAATTTCAATTTCAATTTTTTGGCATCCGCAGATGGCACAGCGGATTGTGTTTACCGACAGTGGTTTCTGGAAGTGTTCCTGGGCCCATTTAGTAATGTCATTGACACAATCATGCCGACGAGTGATGCAGTGTCGTCTGAGGACCCGAAGACCACGGGCATCCAATAAAGGTCTTCGGCCTTGTCCCTTACGCACAGAGATTTCTCCAGTTTCTCTGAATCTTTTGATGATGTTATGCACTGTAGATGATGAGATTTGCAAAGCCTTTGCAATTTAATGTTGAGGAACATTGTTTTTAAAGTATTCCATAATCTTTTTATGCACTCTTTCACAGATTTGAGAGCCTCCACCCATCTTTACTTCTGAGAGACTCTGCCTCTCTAAACCATCCCTTTTATAGCTGATCATGTTACAGACCTGATATCAATTAATTTAATTAGTTGCTAGATGTTCTCCCAGCTGAATCTTTGACAACCAAAGCTTTTTTAGCCATTTGTTGCCCCCGTGCCAACTTTTTTGAGACCCGTAGCAGGCATCAAATTTGAAATGAGCTCATTTTGTGCATAAAATTATAAAATTTCTCTGTTTAAACATTTGTTGTGTTATCTATGTTCTATTGTGAATAAAATATTGGCTCATGTGATTTGAAAGTCTTTTAGTTTTCATTTTATTCTAATTTAAAAACGCCCCAACATTTCCGGAATTCAGGTTGTAATAAAAGAACTAAAACTCTCACTCACTTACTCACTGCTCTTTACTAAATACCTTTTGTAGCTTTAACAAGAATTAATCTATATTTAATTTATACAGTGAAGACTGTGCAGTGTTGTTTTACATTTGATTAGCACACTTTATTCAGTTTCTTTATATTTTTACCTGATTATTACTGTCAGACCTACCTGAAAATCTTCAAGCAGCGTGGGCCAGTAAAAATATAAACATTTTTGGGTTGAATTTCCAGCACAAGCACAATGGTTGGTAAGAATTTTTTTTGTTTAAAAAAGGTATAAAAAAAAAACCTCAAGACTGCATTTATTTGATCAAAAAATACAGTTTTAGTTACTAGTAATAAAACTTATTTGTAGTAAAAACTTATTTTAATAACTATTTAAATATATATTTAAATTTATTCCTGTGATGCAAAGCTGAATTTTCAGCATCATTACTCCAGTCTTCAGTGTCACATGATCCTTTAGAAATTAGTCTATTATGATGATTTTGTACTCAAAAAAACATTTCTTATTATTATCAATGTTGAAAACAGTTGTTCCGTTTCATATTTTTGTGGAAACTGTGTTTACAATTTACAAAATGAAACAATGTAAAAGTCTTTAGTCTTTACTGTCACTTTTGATAAATTTAATGTGTCTTTGCTAAAGTAATAATTTCATTTAAAACTCGTATTGACCCCAAACTTTTGAATGGTAATGTATGTTGCAATATATATCATGAAAAAAAGTGAAAAAAAAAAAAAAAAAAAAAACCCACAGCTATCATTCACACACATAATAGCCTACCTGGGGAAATCCTCATCTTGCCACTCCTCCTTTAGCTCCACCCCTTCCATTCTCAGCCGCGCCTCTGTGGTCGCCACTGACTCCTGGTGCTCAAAACTGAAGAAAAAAAAAAGAATCCATTAGGCAACTGTTTTGATTTTAAAACAACTGCAGTTCATAGTCTGTTATTCACTCACTAAAAAAACCAATACGTCCGAGTTGAAAGAGTCCAGAAGTCAAAATCCGACATTGGTTGATAGTCATTCATCACAGAGCTCAAACAGTTACTGAGAAATGGTGGAAAAGAGTTCTGAACTGCCTAATAAGACCACTGCACATTAAGACGCAGTGTTATGGCATAAAAAAATCCATATGGGCCTCTTTGGTGGGTTAATCTCAAATACAAAGGCATGTAAACCCTTGAGGACTTCATACAAATTCTGTTACATACAAGATAAGCTCTTTTACAAATGAAAGTAGGCGAAAGAGTTTCACCTTCTTTGGGGAAAGATTTGGGTGGTGACTCTGAAAAGGCCTGAAATTCTTGGACTGTGTTCAAAGTTTAATGTTTTGCTGTAAAGAACAAACTCGCTCTAATTTCTTGGAAACGGAGCAGATTAGGATGCCCTTCTTGCTAGAACTAAAGTCATTTCACAGCGAGATCATTGGTAGGACGGGACGTTCCTCAAGATTACAGGGTTGATATTTTATATTTAATTACCAAACACTAGATCCAATGTTTAAATACATTAATGATTTATACCGTAACAGAACAAAAGCCACAGAAAAACAAATTCATCGTCATGAGATGTGTTCAGGCTGAAACTAAAACTATATAAAAAAAATAAAATTAAAAAAAAAAACACATTTTCACTACTTGAAATAAAATAAACGTTAACAGAAATAAAATATACAAAAACTTAAAATGATTTTATTTCAGCTAGTTGCCAAGGCAACATTTCCCATTTTCATTTAGTTTAACTTGATGTATATAATATCATAGTAACAAATAATAACGTTTATTTTCTATGGGGTTTTCAACCCTGTTACCATAATTTGGTATGCGTCTAAAAGAGTTTAAAACCCTTATTTGAGTGATTTTTAACAATTAACATTAAATAAACATCCACTTTAAACAAAATTATATATAAACTTTGGCAGAATTGGTAATGGGGTTGCAAATAACGGGGTAGCTAGTTTGGGAGCAAATGTTTATTTGTAGCAGTGTTATTTTGGTATTGTTTATGATGTTATAACATCATAGTAACAAATAATAACATTCATTTTCTATGGGGTTTTCAACCCTGTTACCATGAAGCTAAGTTGTTATTATATTTTAGTTTATTTTTATTTAAATACAGTAAAAATATTGTTCATTAGTTAACACAACAGCTAACGTAAAATAATGTTAACTTTTAGAACCTTAGTGTTACCATAAAAACACTAATTTTACTATTTTAATTAATTTTGTTTTAAAAAAAAAAAGTATAATAGTCAGATTAAACAATGAAGAGTCAATGAGGAGACATTAAAAATGTCTGCTTGTGCTACTTCGAGTTCATTTGTCACACAGGAAATAGAGATAAGATTGCATACTGCATATTTTGGTGAATACAACATATAAATTATTCAGATATTCCATGTATTCGTAAAACATGCATACTACACACAATATTTAGACTGCATACTGCAAAAACAGCATACAAGTATACTATTTTAAATATAGTCAAATGTCCTGCGTGACGTTCGATAAAAAATAAAGTATCTAATTTCCATCAACTTTGCCCTGTTATTTGTGTGTGTGTGTGTGTGTTTTGTGAGTACGGGCTGTTATGTCTTCCGATTTTAATGAATGAGGCACAGCAAAGGAGTCATTCATCCACCAGCTGTTTAGTCATTTCAAAGAGAGGCTGGCGCTCAGATGTGAGGGGGAGACGTGGACACTGGTTAACTGTGGACGGGGGCTAATTGCCATGCCATCCATGTGGTAGCCGTCATACTCCTCAGGGGGGGGATGTCTGCTGCTCTTTATGCCACCCTTCCTAGACGAGATCTGCAACAGTTCACACTGCTGTGTTATGGGACACAACGCCTCATGTTTTCTCATGTCAGTTTGCTAAAACTAGTTTTATGTAAATTACTTTATTCTTTGAAACACACACACAAACACAATTAATTTTTTTTATTATTATTGTTTTAAGGATCTTGCAACTGTTTTTGTCCATACAATGAGTCAAAGGGGTCCAAAACAACTTTGGACTCGACTGACTTTTACTGTATAGACAAAACCAACATTGAGACATTTATTAAAAAAAAATTCTTTTTGTGTTCATGACATGAGGGTGAGTATCTTTTTAAGATTTTTAATGAGATTTTAAATGGATAGACTATTCAATGTTTGCAAATCAAGCCTGTCATACTTGATTAAAGTGGCACAAAGAGAATTACTTACGGAAACTATGAACATACTTGAGGCAAAGTACATGACTGAATAGACTGTACACAGCTGGAGACTGTTATGAATATATAACTTGCAGGGGTATATATTTTGCATGTAACCACACCCATAAGTAAGTGTCAATAACAGCACAGAATCAAAAGGCACTCCATGAATAGGGTGCAAAATAAAGTGTGAAACTCAAAAATAAGTTGTTTTAACCTTCAGAAAATCTTTTTTTTTTTTTTTTTTTTTTTTTTTTTATATATATATATATATATATATAGGGTTTTCAATCAATTGTGTCTAACTAGTTAAAAATCCTGATTTGGGGATTTTGCATTATTCTATCAATAAACATTAAATAAACAACAAAATTAAAATAAAAACTAGTTCAGAATTGGTAACGGGGTTGCAAATAACAGTAGCTAGTTCGGGAGCAAACGTTTGTCGTAGTGTTGTTTTAGAATTATTTTTCATTTATTAATATTTTGAATTAGATTTTTTACTTTCAGTTTGTATTTAATTTTTAGTTTAAGTCTGTTATGTGCTTTTGTCAACTCTTTCTATTTAGTATTAATTTATTTTTATTTTAGTTTTGGTAATTTTAGTACATCAACTTAAACTTATTTCATTTAGTTGCATGACATTTCTAATTTAAGTTTTTCATCTAATAATTATAATCATGAACTATCTGATTTTCTGATTCTCAAATATGTGTAAGTGAATGTGTTTTGTCATTTAAAGGTGCAATGTGTAAATTTTAGGAGGATCTACAGACAGAAATGCAATATAATATACATAACTATGTTTTCAGTGGTGTATAAAGACGTTACATAATGAACCATTATGTTTTTATTACCTAAAAATGAGCAATTTATATCTACATACACCACGGGTCCCTTGCATGTTTCTACAGTAGCCCTAAACAGACAAATTGCTCTACAAAGCGCGTTTGTTTGACTGGCTACTCTCTCCTGTCTCAGACGACATTTTTGTCCTGTGTTGGCCACCATAGCTTCTCTATATTGCAATTCACAACCTCACCACTCGATGCCGCTAAAATTTACACACTGCACCTTTATAATGATCATGTTAGCTGATATATAATGCATGATGGGCACCGCCATGTTAGCTGTCATGTAGGAAGCCATGTTTGTTTATATTTTTCTGTATAGTAATATGCAGCCATGTGCCTGTGAACACTGTTTGAGCGAATGTAAATGACAGCAACTCAGCCACCTAATGAAAACAAACATGGCTGCACGCACCGGATGACTGTGTTTCATTGATATATTAACATTATTGTGCTTATATGCCCTATAAACTTTTGTTGTGGTACTTCTGTGACAATTTGAGTGTCTATGACAAAATAAACACATTATGTGCCTGTAAACACTGTTTGAGTAGCTAGTTGTGCGAATATGAATGACAGCCGCTCACTGTAAAAAAATCAAAAGTTGAGATAACTTAAAACTTCAGCAGATTTTCGAGTTTTCTCAACTAGTTTTCGTTGTATTCAGTTTATACAACGAAAAGTTACGAAAACTCAAATCTTCTACAAAAACAAGTTGAGAAAACTCAAAAATCTGAAGTTTGTTGCCTTAAACTTTTTGTTGCCTTAAAGTTTTCTCAACTTTTGATTTTTTACAGTGCTTATTCAGCTCGCCTCTCTCTGTGTTGCCGCAAAAGCCGATTTAAAACTGGCAGCATACATTCTAAAATCTCATATGTGGGACCATACTCCCAGGGGCACAGTAATAACATCCCACATGTGAGACCGTACCACTCAAGCGGTTAATAGTTTTCGTTTTTTTTACAATTTAGATGCACCAATATTTCGGCCAATAATCGTATCAGCCGATGACCATCACTGAATGTATGCTGCCAAACTGAAGGGGGTGAAGAAACATGTCAGACTGCAACTCATACTGTGTGTGAAGAAAACATCTCTTGAATTTCAGGGCTGTCAAAGTTAACGCCATAATGCATTAACACAATCTCACATTAAGTAAGATTAAAAAAAAAAAAAAAAAAAAAAACACATCCTATCCCATAATTGCAATGAGTGTGAAAAACTTTACACATTACCACCAAACTATCATTATCGCATTGGCAAATGTAATTCTGAATTATCGAATATCAGTTTTGGGGGAGAAATTTAGTACTGGTGCATCCCTTGTTACAATAACTTACAAAAAATACTTTCTTACAATAGCTTGGTAACAGGGTTGAATGGTTCAGCTTGACGAGTGCAGTCAACTCTACAATGTTCAAAAAGATACAAAAATTCAGAGATTATTTACTCCCGTCATCCTGTAGATAGTGTTCAAATGATGTAACTTCCGGTGTGATGAAATTTTAACCAATGTTACTTTTTAATATGAGGAAAATTATACAGTAACAGGGTGGAGTACAAAATGTGGGGCACTAAATAAATTCTACATTTTTAGGCCGTTTGTCCACCAAAGCGTTTTTTCCAATGGCTAGAGTACTTTTCAATTGTTTTCAATGGGAGCAGCACGTTTTTTAAACGCCAGGAGCGCAACAAATCGCTGGTCGTCTTTTTCACACTCAAGCTTTGAGTGCTCTGTGTTTTTTACAAGTCGCCTCGAGTTGAAGAATGTTCAACTTTGAGTAAAACACTGCACTCATCACTGTCACTTTTTAGCCAGCCGTCCAATTAGAGTGGAGGAGGGGACGGGACAAATACAACACCGACCAACCGCCACATTTAAAACAAGAGCCAGAGAAAATTCTTTACATTGTATCAACATTTTTATATAGAAACAGTACAGAAACAAACTATCTGTGAAATGAGATAATAGTAAGTAATAGAAATACTAGTCAGCAGAGTGCCTAGTGTTTCAGCTGGCTAAAAATGCTTTGGTGGACACGTGGCCTTAGTCATTAAATATACTATAGTGAACTGAATATCAATTCAACAGATTATTTCAAAATTATTACATTGTTGTATGATTTAATTGTTGAATACAGTTGCAAAGTGCAAAAACTTTGAACTAGGACAGGCCAAAACTCTAGGGGAGATACAGACATTTGATGTGCTTAAAGCCCGGCCGATTCGACATGTGAATTGGAGTCGGAGCTGGTCGGGCAGTCGGGCCATCTGATCATTCTGATTGGCTGTTCAGCTACTGCCACCTGCTGGTGTTGAAAGGCATTTCTTCTTACGCAGGCGCAGAACAGATGTGCTACTTGGCCGTCGGGTGACGAGCGTCAGTTTGGTGTGTCAGGGCAACTTTGGATCTAGACGCTGCCAACGTGAGCCAACCCCACAGTCTGCTTTCGTCGCCACTAGTTCGTCGACGTTGGCTTGGTGTGTTTCGGGCTTAAAGCTAGCTACTTTTCTTTCAATGTAATTTCATGATAAATAATAGTTTATCAAAGTAGTTCTCACAACAAAACCATGGAATTTGTTTTTTTGATGTCTAAAAAAAAGTTATGGGGGACCAAAGTGTACTGTATTCATGAAATGTATCATTGACAGTGTCCTGCCTACCCAGCCAGCATTTATTTCGAGACACAGAGAATGTTAAATTCGGCATGAAATGGAAGTTGCTATAGTCTTTTCTTCCCTATTGTGTTGTATATCACCGGTGTTGTGGTTAACGCACTACAAGTAACTTAAGTTACGTTAACAGATTACTTTTTCAAGTAACTAGTAAAGTAACACATTACTTTTTCAATTTACAACAAAATATCTTAGTTACTTTTTCACATTTATTGACTGACAGCTCTCCTATCCCCATGTTGAGAGAAATAAAGTGCGCTGTGTGAACATGATGGTTATTGTAGTTCTAGACTAAATGTGAACATGCATTTACTCATCTCACTTGCACAAAAACATTCAGTATTCCTCAAATTTCTCAATAAAAAGAGTGAAATGTAATCTCATAATTTTACGCAAACCTGTAATAATTGTATTTAATCTCACTTAATTAACCGATGTCTTTGCTGCTGACGTTCAATGATCTAAATCAACCATACTAATAAGTAAAAATGACTTTAGATTATATTTAGAAATAAGAGTGTTGAACTTCCTCCTCCTGTATCCTATTTTTCTTTAATCCAGAATGGCAGCACAGCTGAAAGGCTTGTTTGAGCTGCGCCCTCTACTGTACAGGTAGAAATATGCATTTCCTTCAGCCTGAGTATTCATTTCACTTTTGGTGTGAAAGGGCCTTAACATTTGCCAAAAATAAAACTTTTTTTGTTGTTGTTATTAAAAAAAACATTCAAACAAGCCCAGCCCTGGTGAGAAAAAGTAATGCAAAAGTAATGTAAAGCATTACTTTTCATAAAAAAAGTAACTAAGTAATGCAATTAGTTACTTTTTTAGGTAGCAAAGCAATATCGTAATGCATTACTTTTAAAAATAACTTTCCCCAACACTGTATATCGGTGTCAAACGACTTCTCAAACAAGAATAAAATGAACATCGCCAATGAACATCATCATCAGAGAAGTTATTTTGATTAAAGATCACGATTGCACATGAATTTAAAAAAAAAAAAAAAAAATGTGCCCAGATAAACCATTTATAATAAACACTGCAATATTCCATAAAAAGAAGGATTGTCAATTTTGATTTCACAGGGACTTTAAAAAAATTACCTTCCATTGTGTTCAACTGGTGAGTGTGTGTGCAGTGGTCGCACAGGAGTTGAAGTCCTCACGCCTTGTTTTTGTCTATTGTCTGGAGTCGCTGCTTCCTGCGGCGGATCTCCTGTTCGGATCGCACCGTTTCCATTCGCCAGTGAATTCCCTGTTGTGGAGTCCTCAGGTAGTTCTTCTCCAGAATGAGCCGAAGATGATGATAATGATGTTGGGCTACTTATATTTCTGTTTTCTTGCGTCTCAAATGTCCGGTTGGGTGTGTCTGATTCGGGATTACTTTTGTTAGCGTTCATATCACTCGAGTCTCTCTGGTTTGAGACTTCTTCAGTCGCTATCACATCTGTGGCCATGGTCGATCACGTCGGGGGTATGTGATCGATTATTATCGATCAGCAAAACACAAGAAAAACAATCCTTTTGCTCGAAAAACAAACCTTAATAATAAACAAATCAGGTCTTTACATAGTCTAAGATATCTCTGATTAATATGAATGCTTATAATAGAATGTGTTTAAAATACGAGCGTTTATGTGGCTATCAAGTACGTTGAAAAACAATCTTGCCCTTTTAAGTAAACTCCCCGATGAGTGTGTTTAGTGCGCAGTCAGTCCCTTTTCCTCTCCTGCTTCCTTCCTACAGCACAACTGCTGTCAGTTTAAAAGATATAAAGGTGAGAATGCGTGTCAATCATATCAAAATACATGCAGATAATACTTAAAATTGTAGATAACGGTCTAGAGGACAGTTTTAATTGCTGACAAACTCTGCGGACCCATCTCATCTGTTGCTTTAACCGGCCGTCATTCTTCTTTTGGAAGTGTCGGGTAAATTAAGATGAAGTCTGACTCAATAATACCCAAACTTCCGGTCATTATTTTGATCTCATTCAAAATAAAAGTCTCCTGTTTCTTTACGAATGAGCTCAGAAAGGAAAATTTTTATTTCTCTAGATTTTTTTAAAAAGTGGAAATGTTTTATTGTGTTTATTAGATTAATGTGTGATGTGAGATTAATGTGTTGACATTTATTTAAACACCTTTTTATTATATAGAAGTCACATAAAAACTGTTTTCCATGCCATCATAATTTATTTTTCTGCTTTTAAATATCTTTCATTTATAAATGTTATTGTTTTACCCTTGTCCCAAACTCGGCTTTTCAGTCTTAAACTCTGAAAACCCGCACAAATCCTATGAAAATCCTATAAAATAGAATATCCTATAAAAGTTATTGTAGTTTACCAAGGAGTCAACAGCGTCAAGAGTTTAGGATGAAATAGACGTGATGTCTGGAGAAATTCAAGGTGAACATCACTTTTCAACAGAATGTTTATTCCAATCATTTTGTCAAATCATGCGAAAAGTGCAAAACTTACATTTAATTGTGTGTATAGGATACATAGAATGCTAGCCATGAAATTAGCCTTAGCAAGACTTTCCATCACGGAGTTCGAGATGACATTGGAGGAAATGCTTGTTTGTTTGTTTCGAAAATTTCGCATAGACTAGTTAATAAAACCTCATATGCAACCGCCAGTGGACAGTGTGACCTAATCAGTCGAATAGAGAATGAGCGTCATAACATAAGGCTGTCAAGTATTGATTATTCAATGGTAATACACTAGATGGCAGCAGAACACTATATTAGAAGGACCTCGCTAATAATTTAATATTAGTGATTCGGTGTCAACAATCCCACTATATTAGAGTAACATGATTTATTTTAGATGAATGTTTTTATAGCTACTCCGTGTCAGTACGTGGAGGTTTAGTAAAAAGAAAATATCCAAGATATTTTTTCCCATTTTTGGTGCCTCCAAAATTTGGACAAAGGTAATATTTATAAGACTGTTTTTACTTATTTGATTACTAGAGACTTCTTTTATCAGTCTGTAGTTTTCAAGAGCAAACAACATTGACTTTTATCACACACACACACACACACACACACACACATTTAATTATATATATATATAAACTCTAAAATGGTGATGACTTGCTTTAACAGATGTTTTTTTCAATAATTCAATCATAGCTGTATAAGCTTAAATCTTATCAAGTAAAATAATTGTGTGTGTGTGTGTGTGTGTGTATGTGTATATATATATATATATATATATATGTGTGTGTGTGTGTGTGTGTGTGTGTGTAAATATCTGAAATTATTTTGAAATGCCAGAATTTTTTGTCAATATAGAATATTATGAGAATATTTTTCAAACTGAACCACTGAAAATCACTATGTCCATTTCAAAATGAGCAATTATTATGAGCTAAAACCATTAATACAAAAACCTTTATTATAAACTAATTATTCAAATAATTATAACTTGTTTATAATAGCTTATAAATGGCATAGGTGTACAAATATTTTACTTTTTTTTTTAACATAACAAAAACAATTAGATAAAACAATCAATATTCCCCCAGGAAATGATTCATTTAATGATGAAGTCCATGATTTATTGGTCTTGTCTTATTATCAAATGAGGTTACTTCATACTGCATGATGAGAACGAGCAATTAGCGTATGCAAATGAGAGAGGACTCTGAGCTTTCACTAATTTTGTGACAGAACAAAGAAAATTTACAGAGCTTATATCTAAAATGCAAAGTAGTCACATTAAAAAATATTGTACCCAAGATATTTTCTTAAATTGGACTGATTTTCATTGAAGCATCATATTAATATATCTCCGGATGTGGATGCTGCATAATGTCTTGGTTGCTTCTGGCTATGAGAGACTGATAAATGTACCACAGATATCTGCGATGTGTGCTCAGGATCATTGAGTATAATCACTAATTAACATACTGCTATTTGCTCTGTCTGATCGAACGGCCTCATTAAGTAACAGATAATCCCATAATATTCAAAGTTTACAGTACCTTTTTGTTTCTGCTCGCTGAAATGTTTGCCGAGGCTCCGTGCAGGCGTTATACACAAATAAAGAGCAGATGCTGACTTTGATGTGTGAATTTGTGCACAAAAAAGTGCATATCTGTACTATCAGAATTATCCTGGATGTGATGGTTAGTCGTGGATTTCTCATTAACTAAAGTAAATTTGCTTAATAACACATTAAATAGGTTGCAAACAAGATGTTATATGGTTTTTCTCCTTTCTAATTATCAATGTTTGTTGTCTGATATTAAAATGTCTTATTTTCTCCATACAGATGGACTGAGATATTTGCTAACATCCAAAGGATGGTGTTACAAGAGTAAAATACATTACAGGAACTAGTGGGAAGAATAAAATATTGATTTGCTTGTATGCAAATGAGCTCAAATATGCTCATTCCTCACAAATAACCTCTCCCCTCCTCAAACATTTGGAAACCTGTGTGTGATCATGCTTGAGAAACAGATGTGTGTTCAGCGGGATTTGATTCCGTTGACATCCGGGGTGAATATGATTCCCTTTCTCTCAGTCAGTGTTGTGAATGTTTCAAAAGCAAACTTTCTTTTTCCTGAGTCGGGGCGCGAGTTCCGCACAGAGATGTTTGATGTTTTCCTCTTGTGGAGCTCGACGAGATGAAGTGACTTCTTAATTTATGAGGACATAACAAGGAAGCTATTAAGCAAACATATTTCCCTGCTTCGGCTGGCATGAAAGAGCCACTCAGGGCGAGAAAGCCCGCGCTTTGGTTTTGCGAAAAGATAATTGCCTAAATGTTTACAAGTTAGCAAGAGTTTAAATCGCACTAACGGTTGCGCTAACAACGCATCATTCAAGATGACCGCATATAAAGGTAACAAAAGGAATTAAAAGGCACTTTTCAGTGTAATACCAAGAGGCTATAACCAATTTAAGCGATTATATTGAGGGATACAGCATCCAATTTCCACAAGTGGGGCAGTGGGAAGTGTTTAGGCTAGTTGAAGTACACGTCTTAATGAGAAAAGACAAAAAAAGAATTCATGTGCATGATTTATGCAGTCTGTTTCTAGGAGCACATACATAATTATTTATGATCGCTGAGCCCGAGAAAGACGCGTGGAGAAAGAGAAACTGGTAAAAAAATTCAAAAGCAGAAGTAGTTAAATGAATATTTAAGGGACGATGAAATATTTAACGGAAACAAATGAGAAAAACATTTAAAACAGCGTGATAAATAATAGTGGGAGTTGTCGGGTGGAGAAAAAAAGCGGCTGCCACGAGGCCTTAAACATCCGCGTGGTGTCTGATCCCGGCCTCGGCGATTTGTTTTCCATATGCCCGTCGTTACGGGGGCACGGTCAGTGTACGAGGGTTGGCGCGTTGCAGGGGAATATTAGCTTTTTGTTGAGAGCGGTTGGATGGATGCCATGGGCTAGTCACAATTTAATGTGTCGACTGGTCTGGTACAAGTGGAGGGCAGGACACTGGCATTGACGAGAAGAGGTGATGTTTTATGCCAGAGGACGGTGTTCTGAAGATTTGTTCGACAAGGAAAAATGCTAGGCTACCAATCAGATTGTGCTACTAACATAACATTCAGGTGGTGTAATGTGGTTTGAGGCTTTATTAGTGTCCAAACCCTAACCCTACCCTTAAAACAATGCAAATATAGTGTTGTTAGCACAATCTGATAGCATTTTTTTTTGTCAAGACACCGGCCTTCACCTTAAGAGGACAAATATGAAGAGTGTAAGGATTCAAGCTGCTTTTAACAACAACACTAACAACAATATTTGAAATTTTTCCGCTATTTCCAGATAAAAGTCCAAATTTTAAACAGAATCAGTGTAATAATTCACATTTAAGCCTACTTCAAGTAGATTTTGTAGAGTAAAAATGGCAAACCAACACAGTATATTGTTACAATCAAATTTATGTTATAATATTACAATAAATATAGACCAAATAATATGCCAAATTATTAACATGATGCAGGCTGAACTGGGTAATTGACCTTTTTATGTTTGAAAATGAGGTCGTGTCATTTACAATATGTGGAAGCATATCCAGATCCTTTTTAAAGTTTATAAACCAATTTATTTGCATGATTATATGGTTTGTAGCATTTTATTATTTGCATTATTTTCTCCCTGCCATCTAAACTGAACAGTCCCGTTAGCTGTTACCCAATTTTGCATTGCAAGTCACTGTAATATACATTATATACACTGAATACACAATATATTCTTTATAGAATATTGTAAAGAGTGTTACTGGAATAAGCAGAATTAATAGAATAAGATTATATAAAAGAGCAAACAAGTGAATTTAGAGAATTTTTTTTCTTCAATTCGCATTAAATTGAGAATTTTTATTTCCTAAACGACTAAAGTACTTCAGTCAAATATTTTTCATATATAACACAAGTAAAGATTTTTTTCTTATTCTTTTAACCCAAAGATTGATGTGGCACCATATTATGTATCTTAAAATTCAATATATTGCCTTGGCAATCAAATTCGAGAGAGCTATAAATGTTTTTATTTTGATGTGTTTTTTTTTTGTTTTTTTCCTCTTTAGAAAGAGTTGGTAAGTGCATCATTTGTATGGTCTTGTTTTTTGAGTTTTTATTTTCTGGCAACAGTCATTGGCCTCTTGTTTAATTTCCATTTTTCCAGATCTGAAAATAATTAAATCAGCAAACAAATAATTAATTGAGTCAATGAGAACAATTAGTTCAAAGACGCCTTTGAGAATTGGTCGTGCATAGTGAATTGGTTAATTATCATACTACAAAATAATTAAGTGGAAGAGCTCTCTGCATGTGTGATACTGCATGTGAGTAGTATTGACTTCTTTTGCAAACGAGAAGAAATGGAAATGTTCTGTGGATGTTAAAGGTTCTTAATGGAACCATCGATGCCAATAAAGAAAATTTAGTTTTAAGAGTGTATGCAGTTTTTTTTTTTTTTTTTTTTTTGTCATTTTTGAAGCTTTACAGTCCCCATCCACTTTCATTATATGGAAAAGAGCAGCATGAACATTTGTCAAAACATCTCCATTTGTGTTCCACAGAAGAAAGAAGGTTATACATGTTTGGGTGAGTAAATAATAACTCAATATTCAGTTTTGTACACTATTTATATATTTATTGGCATTCTAGAAGCTAAAAAATGATTTTAATGTCTGAAACCGTCTCTTTTACAGGTCATCAAAACCTGGATTGATTTTTTATTTACTCTAATCATTGCACATAACTGTCCTGCACTGGCCCTTGACAAAAGTAATGCAATGACACCCATGTTAAACTCCATTATAAATCGTACTGAAGGTTGTGACACTAATCTCAGTGACCTACACGGCCCATACATCAGAGCGCGTCTATCTGCTGACAGCGTGCTGTATCTGGGGGCCCGTGCTGCCGGTGGGGCCACGAGCGATCGGAGCCGTCGCTGTAACCCTGTCCGCAGTCGGAGATCATTACCTCCGTGACTGATGTGCGGGGCGGCCCGGAGTGAGCGCGTTTATTTCCCTACGCAGGGGTGGGTGTCTCGGCCCCATGAGGAGGACAGCCCTTCACGTTTTGTTAGCGTGGTCATGGCTCTCGCGTAAAATCGAGGCCCTCTAGCGCGCATACGCCTCAGCTTATCCTCCATCCTTATTTCAAGAATCATCCGTCTGTGGATACTGTGCTTAATTTTATGAAAGAACAGATATATTGCTGTCATTTTGACTCTGTATATAAAAATAATAGTATGTTAAGTACAAGGAAAAATGTAAAGTTAGCTGGTCATGATTGCAAAATAAAGTTTATTTTGTTATAGTTACCAGCTGATTGTACATTATTCTGTTTATTACAGCATTTTTTTTTAATACATTAAGTGAATAAATGGACATGTTATATTAATATTATATTAGTATATTTTATATTATTATAATATTTATATTTTCAATAATAATATTATAATATCAAAAACAGAACTAATACAAAGACAGCTTTATAAAGAATACCTATATTTGGTAAACTATAATATTAACTACTATTTAAATTGAGAATTTACTGTAAATTAATTGCTATATGTTTTTTTACTTCCTTAATATGTCAAGAGCCATGTTCAGTGCTGCTGTTCTACGGTGGCTGCAGAGGATCAAGTGATTGTTCCTTTTACCATAACACTGAATCTTACTGTAATTTACAGCCCAGGCCAGATATAAACCTTAAGTCAGATTTTACTACTAAGGTGAAGTGTGGCATTGCACATTACAGTGTAGTATTTTCAGACAAGCTCATAAAGCAGAATAATAGTAGTGTTTGCATCTTAAAGACGGCTGCACATGGCCCAGATAGATGACCTGGCTTCACTTTTACAAAACTAACGACCAGAGCAGACTGCTGCAGCTTTGCCATCCAAAAACTTCATTTTACACATTCAGCGTTTTATAAATGCACTCTTTAATTTTTCCATTTATGGCCCCCGTGATTAAAATCTCTGGCCCTGTGACCTAAGGGATCGTTCTGAGTGATAATGAATGGGAACAGGGCAGAAGCCTGGAAAAGATGGCATCTCGACACATCTTCAAGGTTAACAATGGAGAACAATGGACTGTGTCTTGTACCCTAAAGTGATGAATGAACTGTTTCTAGCATTTCAATAAGTGCCATTATAATAGATAAGACAGTAATATAACAACTAGCATTTTATTTGAAAGCATAAATTTGTGGTTATAAAAATTGTCTTTAAATAAGTCTGCATTACGTTGTTACTCCAGTAGGCTACATGACGAAAAGAAGTGACTTGTCTTTGTTACCGTTTCATTAAATCATTCATTCAACCGGTTCATTCAAAACCACTGATTCATTAGGGAACAAAGCGAGTGAATGTGAATGAACCATTGAATCATTCATCATTCAACAGATTTGTTTAAAATTACTGATCCATTCAGGAATGAAACATCACTTAGAAGCATTGGTAAACTTGGAACTTGGTCACTTGGAACTATTTTCGCTTGGAGTAAAATATAGCCTACAACATTTCTAGCATATCGTGAGAAAAATATAAGTCAACTGATGTTAACATCACTTAAGCGTTGAATGAAAGCAATATCAGTCGCAATTGTATTGATATTTAGCGCTCATTATTTGTTTAATTCAGTTTACGTCGAAAATAACTATAGGCTACTTTTTTAAATTGTAAAAAAAAAGTTCGAAAAATTTAAAAAAGACTTGCTGATTAAATGTTTACTGATACGAATGCTGTGAATTACAAATGATTTCATTTTCACTTTTTAGAATACAGAAATCCCTTTTGACAGTTATCGTCAATGGAATATTATCCTCATAATATTGGTTCATCATAAATTGTAGTTATTTTAGGGGCTTGACATGGCAAATGCAAAGCAAAATTAAATATAAATACATAGGAAATGAACAAAGCCCCTATGAACAAGATTTGGGGAAAAAACAAGAAAAAAGCAACGTTTGTTCCCATCCATCACAGCGGTTTGTCTGTCTGTCAGAAACGCAACTCGGACGCGCAAGCTGTCAGTGCTTCCCGTTTGATGTTTCCTTGCTTTGACTTCAAAATTCTCAGGATATAAGCACAAGCTCTGTTTGAGCTGTGTGGGAAAGGCCTATTGACAACCGTCGATCCATTGATCTATAGCAGGGGACAGAATCTGATGGTGTTGCAGCTAAACTTATAATTGCGTTCGCTATCATAAATGTTTAACCGATTACCGGTGCATACCGGCAAATAAACAACACAGACGAATCGGCAAGTAACTACCTCGCTATCCCGGTTTTCCTGTCCCATAAAGAATTTAGCATCTCCCTCACAACCAACCAGACGACTACAAAAATACTTCCCCCTTTCTTTTTTTAAAAGAAAAGAGAGGAAAAAGATGAAATATTTTCTCTGTGGTTACTGAGACCTCTCTCTATTTCAAGTGATACTGACCTAAAAAGGTTGATCAAAGCCAGTTGGAACTCTGCAGCCTGCAGCAAGCAATAAATTGGACCATTCGATGTTTTTGCACTGACAAATTATTCTCCTGAGTCCTAACATTCTTGGTAGCAACTCAATTAGCTGGAGACAGATGTAGCAAGTATTCAACATTTAATGTTTAATAGATTTTTCAATATTTTAACATTCCTAGCCCTAGTTAGAATGGAAATGCTCCATTTCATGAAAATAATAACTATTTGCTTATAATCCCCACATAAACGGTGAGTTTGCGCGGTGTACGTGACAGCATCCATATCTGCCTGAGACAGTTCTCGCTCTGTTTAAATCCCTGCAGGCTATTCTGTCGTGTTAAAGTGGCTCACAGCATCTCTCCTTTCATGTGGCTGTTAAAAGACAATATTTCTCCTTTTTTGTGGAGGATAGACTTTCTCCAGACACCATTCCTCCTGCTTTAGGCATGGATGATGGGGGGGGGAAAGAAAATTTGACTGAGAAATGGATGGAACAAACCAGACGACCTCTGAAGTCACATATTAACTCACATTTGCTGCACTCGTGTGCACATATAGCTTTTATTTACTTTATTTTAGGGAGTTTTCTATTTGTAAACAGCTTTGTATTCATCGTTTTTAAATTTTAAGTATTAAAGAAATACAAAAAGGTAAATACTTCATACGTACCCTCATGTTGATCCAAACTATGGTGCTACAAAAGTAGACCATAGTTAATGGGAGCTATGTCTGTCAAACTCAAAAAAAGGCCAAAAATGTAATTTAGCTCCTGAAAGGACTCAAACCAAGCTAACAGGAAACATTCTGAGAACTTATGGCAAGGTTTTCTCAAAGTTTTGAACAAACGTTCTTCCTGTAACGTTAGAATGTTCATTCAAAGTTATCTGGTGTTTAAAAATGTTAGGCAAAAACAATAACATTTACTGAATTTTTTCTGAAACATTTTAGTTCGTCTAACTCTTTAAAAAAAAAAAAAAAAAAAAAGTTACTACAACCCGAATTCCGTAAATGTTGGGATGTCAATGACATTACTAAATGGGGCCAGGAATGCTTCCAGAAACCACTGTCGGTAAACACAATCCGCCGTGCCATCTGCAGATGCCAACTAAAGCTCTATCATGCAAAAAGGAAGCCATATGTGAACATGGTCCAGAAGCGCCGTCGTGTCCTGTGGGCCAAGGCTCATTTAAAATGGACTGTTTCAAAGTGGAAAAGTGTTCTATGGTCAGACGAGTCCAAATTTGACATTCTTGTTGGAAATCACAGACGCCGTGTCCTCTGGGCTAAAGAGGAGGGAGACCTTCCAGCATGTTACCAGCGTTCAGTTCAAAAGCCAGCATCTCTGGTGGTATGGGGTTGCATAAGTGCATACGGTGTGGGCAGCTTGCATGTTTTGGAAGGCACTATGAATGTTGAAAGGTATATAAAGGTTTTAGAGCAACGTATGTTCCCCTCCAGATGATGTCTATTTCAGGGAAGGCCTTGTGTATTTCAGCAGGACAATGCAAAACCACATACTGCAGCTATTACAACAGCATGGCTTCATCGTAGAAGAGTCTGTGTGCTGAATTGGCCTGCCTGCAGTCCAGATCTTTCACCTATAGAGAAAAATATGTCAAAGATGACCACAAACTCTTTAGCAGCTGGAAACCTATATCAAGCAAGAATGGGACTAAATTCCAACACCAAAACTCCAGAAACTCATAACCTCGATGCCCAGACATCTTCAAACTGTTTTGAAAAGAAGAGGAGATGCTACACCATGGTAAACATGCCCCTGTCACAACTATTTTGAGACCTGTAGCAGGCATCAAATTTGAAATTAGCTCATTTTGTGCCTAAAATTGTAAAATTTCTTAGTTTAAACATTTGTTATGTTATCTATGTTCTATTGTGAATAAAATATTGGCTTAATGTGATTTGAAAGTCTTTTAGTTTTCATTTCCGGAATTCGGGTTGTACATGTTTCATAATGTTCATTCAAAAGTAATGTTCCAATTGTAATGTTTGCAAAATTATAAAATGGAATGTTCCCTTAAAGTAATAGTTCACATAAAAATAAAAATTGTGTGATCATTTACTCACTCTCTTGTTATTCCAGAGAAGATATTTTGAAGAATGTTGGTAACAAGACAGTTGATGGCACCCATTGGCTTCCAAAAAATATGGCTTCCATAACTTAATAGGAACACTTCTTAAGTCATATGACCATGAGGAACAGGCTTAAATGTAAGTTCTTATTCACTGATAATCTCCCAATGGAACAACATGAGGGTGAATAAATAATTTTTTTCTGTTCTAAACAGATAATGGATAGTATTAGCAGCGACGCCGGGCCTGTCCATTGTCATTAAATGGTTTGCCAGAGAGTGTTATCATGGGAAGACCTAAATATATGACATGCTCTCGCTGAATTATGGGGCCACAAAAATAATCACATCAAGATGTATGTGTCCGTATAACGTATCTGCTTCAACCTGCCCCATCAATCACTTCATCAAAGAGCCAAGGTTCTGGAGTGACAGGAAAATGTGCTTAAACTCTCATTGTTTTGGAGAGGGCATGTCATATTAACCCTTGGAAATGAAGTTGTACCAGTGGTCTCGCAGCCAGATTTTTAACGGTGACTGATCTAAGTGCTTTTCAAGCATCATTTATCACAAATGGCTGGACGGCCATCCAGTATGACATGAAGATGTAACTGATCTTCATAACTAGACACTAGACAACTGGAGCGAATCGGTTTTGGCCAGCCTAGACTGTCTTGTCAGGACAGTTGCACCATTTAAAGTATAAATATTGATCTAATTAGATATTGCTGATGTAATTTGAATTTAATTTGCTTAATAAATAAGCTGTTCAAAGCGTTCCATCAAATCTTTTCAAGAGAAATTTAAAATAACTTATTGTTTTAAATAACAAAACTAATATTAATATTACAAATTAATAATTTACATATTATTATATATTATTTGAATATCAGTGACAATATTTTAAATGGTAAACAACATAAAAATAATATTAACAAAATTATGTTATGGATAAATAATTTTTAAATATGATTGTAAAATATTTTAAATAATTGTTTTATTATTAACTTGTAATTTAAATAGTCAGTAGTTTTAAGTAATAATAATAATAATAATAATATTTTAAATAATGAATTATTAAATATTTTTAGTAATAAAAAAAATATATAAATATTATTATTGTTATTAGTAGTAGTATTATGAAATGCCCTAAAATGATTGCAAAATATGTTTTTATTGCCTTGTTATGAATATGAATATTTAAATGTTGGCATTATCAATAAGCATAATTTTTATTGCATTACTGACTAATTATAAAGAATTATAAGCTGTCAGCTTAAAAAGTAGATCTGATGCCACTAAACATCGGCACTGCTGTTAATGTTCAGTGTTGTGTTACAGATGAAAGCCTGGTTTTTATTGACAGAACTTATCTTTAATTACATTTTTAAATTAATTCTCATGGTTTATTTGTTTTAATGTTGGTACATTTCAAAAGTAGCACCGTCAATATAAATGTGAATCTGTGTGCTTCTGGCGTAACATCAAATTTAATATGCATCAACATATATGTGTGGAAAATATTCTGTTTTTAGGATCACTAAAGCGCCGGAACAGTCAATTAAATTAGCGAAGCACACACAGAGACATAATAAATAACGTAAAATAGAGTCTGAGTGAGTGAACCTTCCAGAAAAATAACAGCTCAAACAACCCATTTACCACCATGAAACAACATAATAATCCCTCTGTCTCCAGGGTTAAGTGGAATGCCAATATAGTATTGACAAAATGTCAGTCTGGCGCACCGAGTCCTTGTTCACACACTGCTTTATTCGCGGATAGAGCCTGTGCAGATAGACACGCAAGTTTATCACTCAAGGTCAAGCCATCCAACGGCGTGACAGGCTTAAGTTTCATTGATTCATGTTTGATAGCTTTATACTGAGACAATGGGGCGTCTTTGTTAGGTTTGTTGTAGGCAAGTGTATAACTGTTCTGTGGAAGTCATTCTTTAGAGCTACACAAGAATGCTAATTCTCTTGCTGCCATTTGTTTTTAGCTTAATTCCAAGAATCGTAGCATTTTGCAAACCAACAGTGACCTAAAGTTGACCTTTTCGTTGAAAGAGTGCCATCTTCTGTTCATTGTTCATTAAAAAACGGACCTTTCCCCAACTCTCAGAGGTAGCAGCAGAATTGCAAATCTCTATTTCTCTTCAGAGAGTGTCTGCCTGGCTTTAGCAAGCCGCTATCCATTGGTTTTAGAGCTGAATGCAGCTGTGAGTGGGAATTGGCAGCAGTATAACGGCTTTTATTGCTACACATTGGCTCAGTGGGTTCGAGACTACCACTGTGCATAATTAACTGCCAATGAAATGTTCCCTTGAGTCAATCTGTCTGCTTTATTAACAAAGTAATGTGGTTATGCTTTAATTGGCTCTTTTATTGTTAGCCAAATGAGATCAAATGATAGAACACATGGTTGCAAAGAGGAGACCATTAGTGGTCACAGGCTCTGTAAGTAGATGTTAGGGAAGGTGTAATATCTCCATATCCTGCTTGTCATGATGGGTTTTTGTTTGTTTCCGTGGCTCAGGTTTGGTCCCTCAGAAAGTGACATGTTTGGATACAGCTAGCAAACTGTGGTTTGTTTTAAAGGAGTTTCTCAGTGTAGTTTCAATGAAATCTATAGAGCGTATTCAGAGCGGCGCCATTCCATTTATGAAAGCGAAGCTGTGAGGGATAGACTTACTGTGTTTTCAATGGTATCCACTGCATGAAGCTCCTAGATCAGTTATAATTTTCCACAGCTCATGTTGTCTGGAGATTTTTGTCTACTGAAATGTCTTGGAAAGATATTTTTGCAGTGTTTTGTCAGCAGAACAATCCAGAAACACATAACACAACAGTTCAACCCACTGAAGAGATGTACGTCTATCCCTCACAGCCTCGCTGTCATTCCCGTTAAAAATCAAAGATGGCACTGCTATGAATAAGGTCTATGGAAGCTTGTTTTCATAATCGGCATTTTTTTAAATCTAAAAATCTGAATTGTGACTTTTTAGCATTGTGTGAAGTTATAAAAACATAGATGTTGGTATGGCTGCTAGCACGTAACTTAGCAGGCTACGTTATTCATGTTAGCAATAACAAAAGCATGCGGCTACTTTCTTTCATTGTATCTTTTTCGAGTTCTCTGGGAAAGCTCTTTTATACGAGTATTTTGAAAGTAAATTGTGATTACGATATGATTTTGGAGACTTCTAGTACTAGTGCAACCAAATGAGGTGCAAAAGATGGGCTAGATTTACTAAACGGCGCAAATTAGCGTGAGAGCGCAATTCTACAAATGCGCCTGAACACACCTCATTTTCAGACCAGCACGCCCATGTGCGAACAGATGGGCGTGAGTGCATTTGCTATTTAAACAACGTGGCCGCTGGATGTGAAAATCATAACTGCGTCGGGCTGAAACTAGCAAAAAACACTTGCGTCGCACCTGGCGTCGCATTACGCTGAGTGTATGATAGGGCCCTAGATGTCTAACTTTTTTCCCCAATGTATTTTATCATTCTTGTACTGTGAAAGAGAACTACTTGTTGCGCAAGCTTGTTGCTTCATAAAACGGCTTAACAACTATTTTTGGTGACGTTTTGTAGCTTTTCTCAATCAACAGTACACAAAATGCATATACTAAACTTAACTGACAACAAATTATGATTCAAATCATTTCACCACCATTATTCTCAGAAAGATGTGCTAAAAAAACTGGCAGTTATGACTTTGTGTTGACGTTTGAGTGCACTCTAATGTCGTAAATGTAATAATTTCTACTTGACTTGAAGTTGAAGGCAGAATTACTGTAAGGTAAAAGAACATCATCCCATAATTGATTGCATCGCTTCAAGGTCTTTTGTAAGCTAATTGAATCGAAAGGCAAACATATTACATCTTTGCAGCGACAACTTTGCTCAAGCGAGATTCAAAACTGACGTGTGCTGTAGTTGAAGGTTTCACCCGATGCAGAAACAGCCCTCAGCTACAGAATAATGACTGTGATGTCATTGGTTGTCAGATTTAAGACTGATTAATCATATTTCATGGTGAATACTGGAGATTTCTGCTGCTGTTACTGACCAATCTAAAAAGCAGACAGTTATCCTTTAAACATGTAATCCTGTAATTTATAGGTACATTTATTTATAGGTAATTTTATGCACAAAAATGTTTGCTTAATGCTAATTTGTCTAGATTCTACAATTACTTTATGTGAGTAAACGAGACAATGATAGAGATGTAAACTTATCAAAATTTCTTAATGCTATTTTTGGTCTCATTGGTGTTCCAGATATTTTTTTTAAAATGAACTATTTATTTATCAGTTTAAATTTAATTGTTCTTTGGAACCCAACGACAAAAATTTTTCACGTTTTTTATTTATTTTTATTTTTTTGGTCTGCAGTGTTTTCTTTTTCTACAGTGTACAGAATATTTTGTTCATTTAGGAATTAATTCTAATGCTTTATATGTATTTCCTATAGGCAAAAACAAAGTATCTACAGCTGAATTCTACTCATGGGAAACATTTGGTTCATATTCTGAACTATCTAGAGGTGATGTAGATCCTTTCCATTTGTACAACCTCAATTTTTAGCCTCAAATGATCAATCTACAAATGCAAATACTGGGCATGTTATTGTAATTTTGCATAGCATTAAACAAGCTGGCCCAAGTTCTTCATTCAAGGGTGTAGATCATTAGTATAATTTTATTTATTCCAGCCAAATTTGTAAGAACACCCAGTGGGAAAGAAAACCTGTTGTGAGGAGATAATTATTTACATCTTTCCTGTGGACAACATGTGCTTCACTTCCTGGCAACACATGTTCAGTCTGAAAATGTCACAGAAGTCTCGTGAATTAGATCTCGGTGTTTCGGAGGGCCAGTTTCCCACCTGCCCAAACTACTGTTTGCACATGGACTGCGGCCAGCTGAAATCAGCATTTGGCAAACAGCTCCAAAGAATTACCAAGGGGCGTCAACTGAGTCTGAAACCATTCAGAAAAGTTTCAGAAACCGAAAGGACACCTTATCTCATGAGAAAACATAACTATTTTACAAGGTGGCAATTTCGTATGAATTAGTTGTTCAGAACACTTGTTAAAATGTGAGATGCAGGTCAGTGTAACAAAAAAAAAAAAAAAAATGGCCTAGAGACTGTTTTATAAATTGATTGCCGCATATTTAGAAAGCCGAGGCATGCGCGTGACGATACAAAAGACATGAGACGCAAACGCAACAGTCAAACACATCCGTCTAGCACCTATTTACATAGAAAAACAATGGAAAAGTAGTGCAGTGGAATAGAAAAACGCACTCTGTGTGAACGGCCCCTTATTCATACGAAAACATACAATTTTTAGAAAAAAAGCATGAAGCTCCACCCCTAAACCTAACTGTCAGTGGGATCGTGAATGGGATTGTACAAAATGATACGAATTAGCCTCTAATTGGCTAAAATGTAAAATAGTTGCAAATTTGCCATGACTGCATTGTGTTGGAACCTGATTTCACCAAGTGCAACATGTTCCTGGATCAATCTTTGTTGATCTTAGAACAATATTCCAATCAACCAATCAGATTTTAAGGAACAAGTTTACAGTTTGTGTCAAGTTTAGGCTTACAACCAGGGTTAGGTGTTTCTACATCAGTAGCTGTTTCCATCACCCTGTTTTATGCGCATTTTGAAGTATCACATCAGAAACGAGTAAAGGAAATGCCAAATTTAGAGAAAAAAAAAATAAAAATCTCTTAATTCGCAAAAAAAGTTTTTAAGCTTGCTCGAGGTGGTTTTTGAGTTAAAAGTTGAATAATGGGAGATGGAAATGCATTTGCTGAATAATTCTGACGTAGTGAACAATAAACCCACATGACTAATCGGCTGTTTCCGCTGATGGTGTTGTAATACTTTATGTTTGATTCTGTTATGATACATTAATTCTGGATGTACTGGCGTTCGTTGTATATGTGTGTGTGCAATGCATTTTCCCTTTAGGGCTTGCCATGGATAGGCAAGGGTTATGCACACTTTTGTACTGGAGTGTCCCGGGTATTTGGGGTTGTCCTCTCACAGGTGTATGACGCTTACTGCGCGTTCAGACCGCCACCGGTGAGATTGCCAAAGTAACTGGCAACCAATCGGAATGTAGAAGTCCTCCGCTTGAGAGGATTCCAGAGAACGCAGAGAACAAATTGCTTAGCAAATTGCTTTATTAATAATGATAAATGTCATTAGGCTTAAATATATAGTGGCACATACAGCTATGCCATATTTATGCCCCTGTACACAAACAGGGACACACGTCGTGTATTATTGGGAAACCCGCCACAGCAATTATCAACCTCTCCTCCATTTTGCTTGGGAACTAATGTTTGGTCGGAACCAAAGTTTATATATACTGTGTTCTCTGGAATCCTCTCAAGCGAAGGACCACTACATTCCGATTGGTTGCCACCAAACCGCTCATACCAAATAGCTCATTACCATAAAGTTGAACTGACTTCAACTCTCCTCAATGGCCACACCGTCCAAGACGTGCTGCGTTGCTGCTCGCCAGAGCTCGCCGCTCTCCTGTCACTTTGATGCTCTCGCCAGCGGCAGTGTTAACGCACAGTTAAAAAAGTCAAGAAGAGTTTAGACCACTCTCGTTTATTGATTTACTCATAATCGTTTAGGCGAACCCTTCACGAACGCTCGGTCCCAGTGTTTTATTTACTCTTTGTTACTAGGTTACCAATACCACCGTCATCCACTCAAACAACTTGATGGAAATGCACCTAATTCATATTTTTCTTTTTTGCAAACTTTGAAAAGATTCACTTTACATTTGAATTTGAAAAGTCTACATATGATTTCCCTCTGATTTTAGGGATAAGTTATGGGTAGGGTTAGATTTAGGGGTAGGGATATGCTTAGGACTACCTTTTCGGACAAGAATGTTGTTCCAGGATCAACAAAATATGTTGACCCAGGAACGCGTCAAACTCGGCAAAATCAGGACGTGTGTTGGGTAGGACCGTAAAAAGGCAGCATTGACTCTTCTGTCGCAATATAACCGGAGAAGTTTTCTCCGAGCGTAGCTTAGAGAACACAACCACAGGCCTGAACCGAGACTGCAAGGACATCAAACACACCTTCAGTGTCTTCAAGGGATTCCAGAGGCCCATTTCCTATCGTATTTCGCTGCCGTACGCTCTAAACAGCAGGCGCAAATCAACAGAGAATTACCTGCAAAGTAGGCCTAAGTTCCTCTCTTCCAAAAACTGCATCATTAGCATCCTGCCAGAGATGGATGGTGACTTTCTGCATCAGCTGTTGGCCGCCAGAGAGAGGGACCGGTGGGCTCCTCCGTTCCTTGGCCTGCACGCTGACCTGCCCCTGGTTCTTATTTAACAGTCACAAGGCCACGACCTGAAATAAAGCAGAAAGAGAGACACAAACCAAAAAAAAAAGAAGAAAAAACGGACTTGGCAGCAGGACCAGAGTCCCACTGTCCCCAAAGAAATTAGGGGCAGTAATCATTCAGAGGCGGTTAAACCATTATGGATGCATACGGTTCTGTCCTTTATCCTGATTCTGCATACCTGCCTGCCTACATCAGGACAAAAGGCCACGGTTGGAAGTGTCCAATTTTACCGTGCTTGACAGGTCAAAAGTGACGAATGGCAGCCATTGCTGAAAGAAGGTTACGTTTAAACACAGTGCAAGGCAATGAGGAGGAATACTTCCCTGACAATGACTGCTAAATCATTGTCAGGGAAACTAATGATAAGGTATCATAAGACAACGGGATAGCATGACGGATCGGCCGCGATCTTGCGCACCTTAATCACCCGCTGTCTGTTTCCCCCAGCATTCATCTTTATTTTGCATAGACATGCACATATTCTCCTGCTTCTTGAATGGATACATCAGCTTGTCAGTGCGGGTGTCACACAAAGCTTTATTTAAATTGTACATAGCAGGGTTCTTTGTTGTGAGCCCGGATGATGAATGGAATCAAATAATAATGGCAAAGAATGTCTCAGCTGCATTGAGCTCCTAGAGTGAGAGCCACAGTCACTGCAAAACCACCGAAATAAACTCACAGTGAGGACATATCATTCAGTTTTGCCAGAAAATTTGGAAAACTTGCATGAAAATTATTTCCACATTAGCATGATTATTGACAATTTTAGGGACTTCATGTTAAACCCGTATTTTGTGTGATTACTTACTCAACAAATAAATAATGCAACAAAAAATGTGCAATTGAATTATATTGAGTAGAAAAAAAATATATAATAATGTAACACATTTTATATTTATGAATATAAAATTTTCAGTATATAAATTGGGCGTTTATAAAATATCTCTTCCTTTTAAATTTTAGGTTGGGGTCCCTCATCCAAGGATGATCATATTTGGGGGTCCATGGGATCTAAAACATTGAAATACCCTGGATTATATGACATGCGTAACTGCAAGCAATTTGATTATGCAGCATTTCATGTAATTTGATTCAAATTTCATTATTGATCATCAATTTATTTTTTGTAAGGACAGATATTGTGCATTGGAAATCATTCAAATGAATACGGGATTGTCACCAATAAGCAAAACAGCTCTCTACTTCTTGTCTGTAACTAAACATGCTAGACCGCTGTTGTGCAAATCTTTTGCACCTGTTGTAGTAATTTAAAAAACACACAAGTGGGAAGAACAAACAGAAAATAAGCCAGAGAACGCAAAGAGTGATGGTGGCATCTTGACAAGTCTTTAAGTAATTCCTACAAGAACAAACACCCTGGGGCTCCCTAGTTTCATTGCTTAAGTTGTTGAGAGGATGGCATCAAAGCACATTATGAGAGAGGCACAATTATTGCATGTGGCTAAGTGAGGTAGTATGATGGAGGTGTCAACTTCTATTCGTTTGTATGTATTTTGTAATTGTAAATGCACTTTTTTTGGTCAACTTTGTGCCCATATTAATGGCTTTGAATAAAAAAAAAAGTAGGATTTTAAAGTTTACATTTCAAATGATGTATTTGTTTGTTTCAAAACAACACTGTGTGGTTAAAAAAAAAAATATATATATATATATATATATATATATATATACATATATAGACAAAAATGTTTCAGAAACTTGGCAACACCCTAACAATTGAATAACGACATTCTGAAAACACTTGATACTCAGAACATATTTGCAACACCTTAGCAACATCCTGGCAACTACCCACAGCACTCAACATCTTAGGAACCACCCAGAACAACAACTACAAAGCAACATGCTGAAAACACTCAGAACACCTTAGCAACTGTATATTCTGGCAATGACTCACAACTTAGCAACCATACAGCAACGCCCTGGCATCCACCCAAAACTGGTGGACATCACTTTAGCAACCCTCTAGAACATCTTAACATCTGCACAGCAATATGCTAAAACACACATAATCCCTTATCAACTGCATACACCCTGACAACAACACCTTGACAACTGCATAGCAATGACCTCACAACCACCCAAAACACTATAAGAACCACCGAGCATGACTTTAGCAACCATGTAGTACATCTTATCAGCTGCATAGCAACATCCTGGCAATGACTCACAACAGCCTAGCAACCAAATAGCAACACCCTGGCAACCACCCCCCAAAAAACATAGTTACCACTCAGTATGGCTTTATCAACCATCTAAAACATCCTAACAACTGCATAGCAACATGTTAAAACACTCAGAACAACTTATCAATGGCATACACACTGGCAACAACTCAGCCTAGCAACTGCATAGCAACACCCTTGCAACCACCTAAAACACCATAGCAACCACCCAGTATGACTTTAGCAAACATCAAGAGCATCCTAACAACTGCATAGCAGCATTATATCCTAACAGCTGCATCGCAACACTCACAACACCTTATCAACTGCATAGCAACGCCCTGGCAACCACCCAAAACAACATAGTAACCACCGAACATAAATTTACCAACCATGCAGTACATCTTAACAATTGCATAGCAACATGTTAAAACACTCAGAACACCTTAAAGACTGCATAGCAACACCTTGGCAATGACTCACAACACCCTTGAAAACCACATAGCAACACCCTGGCAATAACTCACAACACCCTAGCAACCACATATTAACACCCTGACAACCACCCCAAAAAAAAAAAAAAAAACATAGTAACCACCTGGTATGACTTTATCAACCATCTAGAACATCCTAACAACTGCATAGCAACATGTTAAATTCTCAGAACACCTTATCAACTGCATAGCAACACCCTGGCAATGACTCACAACACTTTAGCAACTGTATATCAACACCCTGGCCACCACCCAAAAACCCATAGTAGCTATTAGCATGATTTATTAACCATCTACAACATCCTAACAACCGCATAGCAACATGTTAAAACACTCAGAACAATTTATCAACTGCATACACCCTGACTTTAGCAACCATCTAGAACATCCTAAAAACTGCATAGCAACGCTCACAACACCTTATCAACTGCATATACCGTCAACAATTGCATAGCAACACCCTGGCAACCACCTAAAACACCATAGCAGCCACCCAGTATGACTTTATCAACCATCTAGAACATCCTAACAACTGCATAGTAACACTCACAACACTTTATCAACTGCATACAGCCTGGTAACAACTCATAACACCATAACAACCGCATAGCAACACCCTGGCAACCGCATAAACACCATAGCAGCCACCCAGTATGACTTTAGCAACCATCTAGAACATCCTAACTACTGCATAGCAACACTGCATAGACCCTGGCAACAACTCACAACACCCTAGAAACTGCATAGCAACGCCCTGGCAACCACCCAAACCACCCAACATGTCTTTATCAACCATTTAGATTAGAACATCCTAACAACTACATAGCAACATGTTACAATACTCAGAACACCTTATCAACTGCATACACCCTGGCAACAACTCACAACACCCTAGAAACAGCATAGCAGCCACCCAGTATGACTTTAGCAACCATCTAGAACATCCTAACAACTCCATAGCAACACTCAACACATTCTCAACTGCATACACCCTGGTAACAACTCACAACACCCTAGCAACTGCATAGCAACGCCCTGGCAACCACCCAAAAAACCATAGTAACCACCCAACATGACTTTATCAACCATCTAGATTAGAACATTCAACTACATAGCAACATGTTAAAATATTCAGAACACCTTATCAACTGCATACACTCTGGTAACAACTTGCAACACCCTAGAACCAGCATAGCAACGCCCTGGCAACCACCTAGCAACATGTTAAAAACACACCTTAGCAACCACATATCAGTGGCATGAGCAAGCACCACTCACTTTTTTTTCGTAAAGTGCAGTGTAGTTTAATAATGCAGCTTTATATTTCTCCAATGCTGTACAGTGAAAACTCCTGCTCATTAGTAACAGGCCCAGCCACCAATAAAGACAACCTCCACCTCGCTCTAGGTTATGTGGACACCAAGCGCCCAGGAATCTCAAGGACGTATCACTCTCCCAGATTAAACAATATTCACTCTCTGTCAAACACTCCATTCCCAAAACCGCCACGCTGGAGGAAAATGAGCCCCCGCTCGGCCCCCTCTCCATGCTTGACAGAGAGAGTGGGGGGGGGATCGCTTTGGCCTGAAGGAGAGACCAGATAGTGAAATAATCTTTAATCTCTGTCCCTTCCAGGCACCGGCAACACCTGTTATCATTGATGGCGTCAGGCAAGAGGGCAGCGCACAGCCTCGTTTTAAAGCTGGTAATTATTGTACTAATTATTCACATAGGTGCCGGGTGATTACGGACGTTCAGGTGAATGCACGTCCCACACAGCGCCAGATGAGACCGGTGCGCAGTCGCTCCTATCCCTTGTTTCCCTTCCAGATATTTGACCTCTTGTGTTGTTTGCAATCTGCACTCGGGGAGTGGAATAACAGGCAGAAACTTTTAATTGCTGGGAAACACTGCTCAAAGACACAAGCTTTAGCCATCTGTTAACTGTTTAGATAGATTCTTTTTTTTTTTCTCTGCGTCTGAACGGGAAGAGGATGTTGTTTTTACGAAAAACAAAAGAGGAGCAGAGGGTTGCTACTGTTTTTCCTTCGTTAACAGATGCTCTCCGCACAGGAAACAACACTTATTTGGATTATACACACGACGAGTTGTTTGTGGTGTTGTACGTTGTTAGAAAAGCGAAATCGTTGGAAAAGCAAATGTAATGTGAGTGCTGTGTTGCACTCTGGAAGTGCACGCCTTCCGTCATCTCATTAATATTCAATGAATCAAATGATTATTTTTGGGTTTTAAAGACTGTATATTTAATTAGGGCCTGGAGGGAATATGGTGCCTTTAAGCCAAATTTATCTGTCTTCAGACTGAATTTAATTCAATTAATGGTGAGAGACCAGAATTATAGATTTCTCGTTCTCCCTCTCTTTGTTGATAGCAACACCGTTTTCATGAATTTTTCATTCTCAGCCGCCAGTTTTGTGGCAATTAACCAGCTACCGAAAATTTTATTCCACTTCTTTTTTAAAAAAAAAAAAGAAAGAAAAAAAGAAGAAGGAATCTAGTGCTCATTATTGAGGAAGAAATTGGCCTTTCTGTCATCATTTACTCAGATCCAAAATGGTATGACTTTCTTTCTTATGTGGAAAACAAAAGGAGAAGTTTAGCAGAATGTCCAGGCTGTTCTTTTCCATACAATGATAGTGATGTCTATGGCATCCAGAGTGTCTATTATTAAGAAAATAAAAATCTAGTTTGAAACGCATGTGCCAAGTTCTTAGGAATTTGTATTTGAAACTTAAAAATGTCATGTCGCGTAAAAGCAAAAACATTTTTTTTTCTTGCATCTTAAACATATTTAAAAGGTAAAAAGTATATCAACAATTATTAATTCATAAAAATCATTACATATTAGTCGCACCACATTTCACAGCCTGAACTAACTTTGCTTTGTCATGAAAAGATATGAAATAAGAAATTATTGGATATTTTAAGAAACGTATTGACCTTCACACACAGTCATGTGGTTCTTTCTGCATGTTAGTTGCACCAGATGACAGATTTTTCAAATATTAATGAAAAGTTAAGTGCACTGTAAAAAAGAATGTTGGTTTAACTTAAAAAAGTAAGTTACCTGGTTGCCTTAAAATTTTGAGTTCATTGAAATTAAAAATTTGAGTTAATACAATGAAGGTGATTGGTTTAATTAACAGAAACTTAAAATATTATGTTATCTGAACCACATTAATTATTGAAATTGATTTGACAAAAAAAAAAAAGTGATAAATCATGATTTTTTTTTTTTTTTTTTTTTTTTTACAGTGTGATTGTTAAGTGATATTATTTCTAAGAAATAATAACAAAAGATTATACTAAACTACCTAAGGGTTTCTTTTCTAGAACTGCTTTATTTTAATGAGGCTTTTTTCTTCATTATGAAATCTCAGCTCAGCTGCATCACCCTGACATTTTTGAACTTTAATCAGGAATAAAAAAAAGAAAATCATACTGGTTTAAAATATGAAATATTTCAAGTTTTAACTAGCACTACATATTACGTCTATTCAAGCAGGACTGCAGTATTAACTGGCTGCTACTCTCAAAATGATGTTCATTGACATTATTGGGGTCGTACAACAGAAATCATTGTCCAGTTCTTAATCCACGTAATGCCATTTACGGCATTTTCCGTAAGTCTCAAGAATAATGCCAGTTGGCTATTACACGAAACAAATCAGAGGAATTTAATGACCACTTTGAGCCGCTACTGTAAGTGTTTGAGCTACATACTGCAGATCAAAGGTTAAGTGAGAATGAAAGCGGCACATTTATCCCTTTAAGACTGTTTGGTGAAAATTGCTTCATTTGACGGCGTTAATGTCCTTCCTCCTTTATCACTCAGATTGCCTGACTTATAAATATGAATGTCTGCTCTGCTCGGCCCGCCTCAAATCCCCGGTGGTCACTCTGTCTGCTCACACGGCATATGATGAAGCATTCAAACAAGGGGGGACGTAAGTGACAATGACACTACAAAAGCTCAACGATGAAGCCAGACAGGATCTCATTACGGCACAGTGCTGTTAATGATAAACTATCGCAGGTCAGTTGGGAAAACTTGTGTGGGTCAACGACATGACACTTTTTGTACATTCTATTAAAATTAAATTCAATTCATTCATACAATGACTTGAATGCACCTCTTCTATAATGAGTATGTTTTTTTTTATTTCTGATTAAAATTCTTTTTTTTTTTTTTTCTTTTTTTTTTTTTGAGGGGCACAAAGTAAAAAAATGTCAAGATAAAATAATGAAGAAAAAAGCCTCAGTAAAAACATTAAATTCTAGTTCTGCATAATCATTTATTTGTTTGTTTTTGCTTTACTGCTTATAAGCTTTTAAACTTTTGTTCGCCAAATCAAAGTCATGTGGTGCAACCAACATCCTGAAATATGCAGAAAACCCCTGCAGACACTCATGAGTGTGTTTTGAGGTCAAAAAGTCTTCAAATTCTCTTATAGGTCAAGTTGTAATATGTCATGTGGGGCGACTCCCCAAATATGCAATGGCATTTGTGAATTAATAATTCATGATATTTGCCAAAAAAAAAAAAAAAAAAAAATCCATTTACCTTGGAAAATATTTTGAAAACATTTTTTTGAAAATAATGACTACACTCTAAAAAATGTTGTTTTAAACTTTAAAAAGAAAGTGTTCATGCTGCCTTAAAATTTTAAGTTTAGTCAACTAAAATATCCAAGTTGTCACTTAGTACAACTTCACATTTCAAGTTGACTAAACTTAAAATTTTAAGGTAGCAGGAACACTTACTTTTTTACGTTGAAACAACTTTTTTTTTTTTTTTTACACTGTAAATGTGTACACTCACGTATTCAGCATCTAAGTGAAATTTATTACTTTTTACTTGATGGTTGCACCACATGACATTTTTAGAGTGATTAAATTGAAACTTTTCTTGAAAATGTTGTTTTTTCAAAACTTATTTTAATGGTCTTTTATTATGCTTTTTGCCCTTTTAGAAACTTGACAGACATGGTCAACCGTCTAAAATGACCTTAATAAAAATTCTTCAAAAATTCTCCTTTTGTGTTCCATGTGTTGTGTTGCTCATAAATTTAAGGACTTAAAAATGTCATGTTGTGTAAAAGTAATAGCATATTTTTCTTATACCGTCAATAAATACATGTCAGTGTAGACATCCTAATAATTTTTAAGTTTTATAAATATATTTTTCTAGGTAAAAAAAAAAATAAAAAATAAAAAATTATATATATATAAATATAAAATTTTATAATTTTTTTTTTTTTTTTAAATATCATTATTAATTCATAAAATTCATTACATATTTAGGGAGTCACACCATGTTTCACAGCCTGAACTAACCTTGCTTTCTCATAAAAAGATATGAAATAAGAAATGATCTGATATTTTAAGAAACTTATTATTCTTCAGCCATAACATAAGATTATGCTAAACTACTTAAAGGATTATTTTCAAGAATTTCTTTATTATAAATAGGCTTTTTTTTTTTTTTTAAGGCAGCTGAACACCCTAACATTTTTTTTTTTTTTTCAATATTTTATTTCAGGAATAAAAGAAAGAAAAATATATTGCTTTAGAATACAAAATATCTTGTTTTCCATTGAAAAAAAGGATACAGATTTAGAACGACAGCTACAAGACTTAAATATTTACTCTTGTGGGGCATCGACATGGGAAATGTCTTTATATTAAGACTGTACATGCAATCTTTTTTTGTTTGATGTCCGTCTTTGTCCCTTTGGTCTGTTTGTATGACAGTAGCCACATGTCATAATAGACAGACCAGAGAGCTCAGGCCCAAACACCTAAATTACTCTGCGGTAAACCAGACCTGTCCAAAGATCTCCTTCCATCATTCAAGTGTAGAAATTTATCCCCTCTCCCAGCCCCTTTTTCTACTTTTCATCCTCTGTTTCTTTCTTTCAAGTCCCAAATCCGCGGCGGTATTAGGTGAAACAGATTGCTCGGCGCGCATCTAAACCCACAGCCCACCTCGAGGAGAGCCAAGTCCAATGACAAACATAATTCTTCAAGGAAGTTTGGAAAGACTCGGGCAGGAAAATGGAGTTTGGCGACGGGGTGCCTCGAAAAGGTCAAGATTTGCTGTTTGGAAGCCTAGCTCAAACATAAATGCTCTGTAATACCAGTTCGGGTGATTGCTTTACTCTCTAGACAATGTCAATTTTGTGGAAGGAGTTGCAGATTAAGTCGCCGGCGTGTCAAGGGCCCTCGTGGGTGCCGGTGTCTAGTCTCGGAAACAGGTCCTAAAGCCCATGCCTATTACCGCAGCCACCCACAGGACAGATGTTTAAAGCTTAGGGGCGCAATGGAGAATAATAGCACATTAGATTCTTAATGTCTCCGCTGATGCCGCGCTCATGCGGGAGGAAACTCTCTGGTGGTCCAAACACCTTGCCCCTCTTTTCTCCTCCCCGCTCGCTCATATTTTTCTTAGCTTCGGTTGCTCTATCTCTCCTCATGCCACTTGAGCGATGAAATCCTACCCCGGAGCAAGGCGCCACACACACCATTCATCAAGATATGACCCACTCAGATGAGGGAGAGGATACAATGGGCTAATGAACTCATTAAAATGTGTGCGCGTGTCGGCGCGAGTGGGCGGATGTGGACGTTTGCACAAGAGCGTCTGCTGTGTGTGTTTAATGTATATGTTTGTGTAAAAGGGAAAGAGGGAAAAATGGCCCGCCGATGTAAAACCATTAGCCCCACCTCACAGTTCAGACTGCCAGCATCCATCTTCGCAGATATGATGGCTGTTTAAAGCGGTGATGTATATCTACTGTGTGCCGTATTCAGAGGCCAAGAAAACTGACTATGATGAAAAATTATTCAAGATGCAGATCCATCATTTCAGAATTGCCCCCGTCCCTCCAGAAAAAACACACATGTATACGAGTTCGGCACATACTGTACAAGAAGAGCTTTTTGTCCTGTGTTTATCTTGATTATGAGTTTCACTTATTGAAGTGACATTTATTATACATCAAAATTTCTAATAATTATGGGTGACAAGAAGCTTTCTGTCAGTTCTGATATTCAATTGTCACCTATTTAATAAGGGAAATCTTAACTTATATATATAAAAATCTTAACTTATACTGTGTATATATATATATATATATATATATATATATATATATATATATATATATATATATATATATATATATATATATATATATATATATATATATATATATATATATATATATATATACACACACACACACACTATATTGCCAAAAGTATTGGGACACCCCTCCAAATCATTGAGTTCAGGTGTTCCAATCACTTCCATGGCCAAAGGTGTATAAAATCAAGCACCTAGGCATGCAGACTGCTTCTACAAACATTTGTGAAAGAATGGGTCGCTCTCAGGAGCTCAGTGAATTCAAGCGTGGTACCGTGATAGGTTGCCACCTGTGCAATAAGTCCATTCGTGAAATTTCCTCACTACTAAATATTCTACGGTCAACTGTTAGTGGTATCATAACAAAGTGGAAGCAATTGGGAACAACAGCAACTCAGCCACGAAGTGGTAGGCCATGTAAAATCACAGAGCGGGGTCAGCGCATGCTGAGGCACACAGTGCGCAGAAGTCGGCAACTTTCTGCAGAGTCAATAGCTACAGACCTCCAAACTTCGTGTGGCCTTCAGATTAGTTCAAGAACAGTGCATAGAGAGCTTCATGGAATGGGTTTCCATGGCCGAGCAGCTGCATCCAAGCGCAATGCAAAGCGTCGGATGCAGTGGTGTAAAGCACACCACCACTGGACTCTAGAGCAGTGGAGACGTGTTCTCTGGAGTGACGAATCACGCTTCTCTGTCTGCCAATCTGATGGACGAGTCTGGGTTTGGTGTTTGCCAAGAGAACGGTACTTGCTTGCATTGTGCCAAGTGTATAGTTTGGTGGAGGGGGGATTATGGTGTGGGGTTGTTTTTCAGGGGTTGGGCTTGGCCCCTTAGTTCCAGTGAAAGGAACTCTTAATGCTTCAGCATACCAAGACATTTTGGACAATTTCATGCTCCTAACTTTGTGGGAACAGTTTGGGGATGGCCCCTTCCTGTTCCAACATGACTGCGCACCAGTGCACAAAGCAAGGTCCATAAAGACATGGATGAGCGAGTTTGGTGTGGAGGAACTTGACTGGCCTGCACAGAGTCCTGACCTCAACCCGGCAGAACACCTTTGGGATGAATTAGAGCGGAGACTGTGAGCCAGACCTTCTCATCCATCATCACTGCCTGACCTCACAAATGCGCTTCTAGAAGAATGGTCAAAAATTTCCATAAACACACTCCTAAACCTTGTGGTAAGCCTTCCCAGAAGAGTTGAAGCTGTAATAGCTGCAAAGGGTGGGCCAACTCCATATTAAACCCTATGGATTAAGAATGGGATGTCATTAAAGTTCATGTGCACGTAAAGGCAGGCGTCCCAAAACTTTTGGCAATATAGTGTATGTATATTATATATATATATATATATATATATATATATATATGAATGACACTTTTGGTTATACCGAATGACGATATGCTAACCGGCTGATATCTAGCTAGCAAAAGGACAATCAAACATTTTATATTTAGTACAAGTTTTTAAAATATTACAACATTTTCCATGTTTTATAGCGGTTGTACTGAATGACCTGATGTTTCAGGACATGCGTATGAACAAGTGAAAACATGAATTTTTCAAATGAATTTCTTTCTTCTGCTGAACACAAAAGGAGATATTTTGAATAATGTCGGTAACCAAACATTTGATGGGCCCCATCACATATTTGGTTACCCATATTCTTCAAAATATCTTCTTTTGTGTTCAGCAGAAGAAAGAAATTCATACAGGTTTGGAACAACTTAAGCGTGAGTAAATGATGACAGAATTTTCATATTTGGGTGAACCATCCCTTTAACAATGTTATTTTACATGCTCATGTCTACATATGTAAGATAGAGTCAGTTCTGCACCCCACCCCCTCCTTCAGAGACCCCCATCATCCCTTCAACCCCAGCCGGGACTGGAGGTACACCTTCATGAGAAGAGACCGGGGGTAATTCAGTCCGTAGGCTTAATTAATCTTGTGTCTGATTTGATGAATGGCTCCCAAATAGTGCTGTAATGGTGTGATATCTCTCAGCTCGGAGGCTCCACTGTTGACAGAGGCTGTGTGAAAGTCAAAACGGGAGCGCTTCACTCTGGGCTTTGTTTGCAAAGTTCCTCTAGTCTGCAGTCATAACACACACACACACACACACACACACACACACACACACACACACACACACACACACACACACACACAGCGTACAGCCCGTTTGCCCATCTCATGCTGTGTTACTCAGTTTTGACAAAAAATGATTTGTTGTCTGTAAAGAAAAAGCGCAGCGCCTCGGGGGGTAAACACATTAGTGTGAGTAATCTAATGTTGATCTTTCTAATGAGAGGTGCTTAAATGATTTTAAACATACTACTCTAGTTACACATTTGGGACGCATTGAAGTTGACTTTACAATGTGTATAAAGCCATCAGTATAGCAAGGTCATAATAATGGATGGTTGTTCTTTGGTTAATTACCTGTATAACGCACTAATTCCCTCAAAAGTGAAAAATAGCATTTAGTGGATTGCTTTCGATGTGTTTGGAGTCTGTTTACAGGATTCAGCACAAGTTATCACAGGAAAAACAATGCAAAAAATGGAATCTACAGTAATATATTTACAATGGAAGTCTATGGGGCAAGTGTTTCAGACAGTTTAAAAGCTGAAATATAAGAATTTTTGTTAAAGCACTTATATACATTCTATGTTAGTAGTGAGTTAGTAAGCAATGAAACTGTATTTAAACGTTTGCAATGTTTAGTCCAATAAACTTCCATTGTAAGACCATTACTGTAAACTACAAGAAATTACCTTGCAAAATTTATTTTATATATATATATATATATATAAATAAATATAAATATATATATATATATGTGTGTGTGTGTGTGTGTGTGTGTGTGTGTGTGATATATATATATATATTAATATATTATACACACACACACACACACACACACACACACACATTTATATATACACATTTTAATTTTTTTTAAACATTTAAATATAAGATTTGGCAATAATATATGCAGTATGTGTTTATATTTTTTATAAAATATTTTTACATCATTGGTAAAACAAATATATTTTTGCAATAACATATATTGCATTTACAGTAGAGTATAAAATATATAATATACTAATAACCACATATATTGCATTTACAGTAGGGTATAAACTATATTAATAACCACATATATTGCATTTACAGTAGGGTATAAAATATATAATATATTAATAACCACATATATTGCATTTACAGTGGGGTATAACATAATATATTAATAACCACATATATTGCATTTACAGTAGGGTATAAAATATAATATTAATAACCACATATATTGCATTTACAGTGGGGTATAACATAATATATTAATAACCACATATATTGCATTTACAGTGGGGTATAACATAATATATTAACCACATATATTGCATTTACAGTAGGGTATAAAATATATATTAATAACCATATATATTGCATTTACAGTAAGGTATAAAATATTTTAACTTATATATATATATATATATATATTATACCCTACTGCAATATTTCAAACAAAACGTGGAAACTTCAACATGCTGGAACTAAAATTTAACTTTTCTTTTCGAACTCCAAACTAATTTTGATTTGTATTCCAGCTCAAAACAAAGACATGTTCTTGTTAAATTTACTTGTAGTATCTTACAATTCAAATAACCATAAACACTCCTTTTAATTTGTCATTTGTTGGGACGTCTCTGAGGAATAGGAACGCAGAAAGAGATGCAAACAATAACAATTACACAATTTAAAATCTAAAACTCACACATGCATTATTAATACCCCGGTAAAATACTTTTTCTACCGAATTATTGACAATCTGTTGTGCTGAATGAGGGATATGAATATGCCTGACACTGACAGTTGTTGGTTTGGGATAATAAAGTAAAACCCACCTCTTTAATCTTTAATAGACCCTCACTAATCCCCTAGTTTAACTGGCAGACCCTAAGGGAGCGTTACCGCTGTCTGCGCCACCATAGTGCAATAGAGAGGCAACACGCTCCTTTGATCCATCCAATGTGATGCTAATTTCAGTCAAATTTCAGCATATGGAAATTTATACTCCTTTTATATGCGTAAGTCGCTGGGTGTGTGTGTGTGTGCGCGTGAGTTTTTGTCTCTGGCATTATCTGATTCACCATGCCAAATATCACATCTCGCTAACCTGTTAGCCTGGTCCGCAAAAAGCCACAGGCATTTTAAAGGTTAAGGCCATCAGTAAGGCTTAAACTGTGTGCTTTTTCTGGCACAAGGATCAAACTATCAGGCTACAAATCATAAAGACCGCACGCTTGTACCGGAGACGCTAAGTTTTAGCATGACTAGCATGTACGAGCTAACAAACGGATGGCAGATGGGCCGGACGTGTTGAGGACGGGTGATTCGAGGGGTAGGTGATGAGATTCAGAGGCCTCGTCCGGCCTGTGGACTTGATTAAACTAATCTCATCTCTATCAAAGCGTCGCTGGGCGAGCGGACCTGCCATTATTCATGGGCCTGGGGTAATTACAGGCAGGCGGTGGTTTGTGCCGGTGGGGGGAGAGAGTGATGGGATGCTGGTCCTCTAAGCTCTCATACCTTCAGGCTACCAGGGCCCTTGCTTACATTGTGCAGCATTTTTAGCGTGGGCCTCCTTCATCCCTTGGCCCAATGGGTAGGATATACTGTAGAGGACCTTAGCGGGGCCCCTTCATCCCGTGTGTCCCTGATGACAGGCCTGCAGGCATTGATTTGAAATTTTAGGAAAAATAATAGCCTTACACCTAGTTAAAAGCTATATAGCGGTCATTCACTACCGTTCAAAAGTTTTGGGGTCGGTAAGATTTTAAAAATGTTTTTAAAAGAAGTCTCTTATGCTCATCTAGGCTGCATTAATTTGATTAAAGATACAATAAAAACATTAATATTGTGAAATATTAATAAAGCACCACTTCAAGTCGAACACACCTATTTTTTCCTCGTTCAAGAAGCCATTTCACTCGGATATACATCACAATAGGGAAAAGGCTATTGCAGCTTCCCTTTCATGCTGATTATAATTTCTTTTAAAAATAAATCTTACTGACCCCAACACTTTTGAACGGGAATGCAGGTAGATTAATAATAGACCATTTAGAATTAATCTACAATAACTCCATTTGATGGTTACTATTTGGGGTGGGCGATATATACTGGTGGACACGATTAACCGGTAGAAATTTGTCAACAGGTATAGATTTTGGACTATCGTCTCTATCGTGGTTACGCTCACGGGATGTTGCTGTGTTGCATGGTCACAAAAGCTTATTTTTTTTTACATGTGTTTTTAAGCATTGCGGTTTAAAAACAAGTGATTTTAAACCACTGAAGTGCAATAAGCAGTGAAAGAGAACTCATTTTGCTATATGAGACACATACATAAAGCCACTGCTCATAAAACACACGAGTAGCCTACTGAACTTCTTTTTGCCGCGTAATTGGGCTTGAACTGTTAAATACATGTACTTATGTGTCAAAAAGCCCGTCTTTGCAAGTATCCTCTTAAACAGTCATTTATGCCTTAAGTGAACGTAAGAAAACGCATGTGTAACAGTATATTGGATCCGTGCATTCGGTTTTAAAGTGACAGCAGCCTAATAAACCTGCTGTTATCGGTGTCATTAGTGTTAACTAAACAACAAAAGACAGAGAAAATCAATCACTACTCTTGACTGAATCGTGATATAATCGTGATATAAGATGCACACATACCTTATACCCAGTAGTACTCAGTAGTGTTGTCACAATTAGCACTTACTGTGATTAAGAGTAAGGAGAGTAGAGAGAATCTAATGGCTAACTTTTTATTACACAACACAAGGAAGTCAGGCTTAAGACCCCGATATACTTCAAACGAAGTTCTTTTTCGTTCTTCGAAGTTCGAAATGCATGACCTGCGATATATAGTAATCAAACATCTGACGCCGGCGCCCACACTGC